>NC_071387.1:95611436-95695009 GCF_022682495.2 Desmodus rotundus
CTCCACCTTGTCCGCCAATAGCCAGCGCCCCCTGAAGACTGAGATTTAAAAATCCTTCCGATTGGAAACCGATTGTCCAATAGGAAGCCGAAAATACTGGGACTGGAGTAGGCGTTCCACCTCGGAGTTACCTAAAGCAACGACGCTAAGGCGGGGCTTCAAATATGACCAGTCAGTGCAGGGCATCTGCTGGGGACAGGAACTTGTTGACCAGTGGGGTCGGAGGCTTGGAAAGCGACCCGGAAGCTAGGTTTCCTGGGAAGCACGCCGCGCCTCGGATTCCCCGATTTAGGCGTGGCCCTCTCAGGCTCCTCCCATCATCACTCTGTGAATTAGGCTCTGTATTGGCAGACCTGGCTTGAGGGGCAAACTCCAGCCGTGAGAACTCTAGCAACACACAGCTTTTACACCAATTTGGCCACTTTGTGCGGACTTGAACATCCCAGGGTCGTCAGCCAGAAGAGGCTGCCTCCTCTGGTGACTGCTCTGATTGTTCAGTATACTTCTAAAACCCCAGTGCTTACCAACTGGGGCTATACATTTTTCCAATCTTCCACCACCCCCTCCCCGAAGCCTTGGGGGAGTATCACACTCTGTTCTAGGCCTATCAGGTTGTGAGATTCTGCCAGGAGCGAATTCCGTCATAAACTGTCTCAGTGCACAGCTTAATCCCAGCATTCACTTACTCATTCAACAAATATTTGTTGAGCCCTGGCGGTGTGGCCCAGTTGGTTGGAGCGTTGTCCTATACACCAAAAAAAAAAAAGGGTTGTAGTTGGATCTTGAATGAGGTCACATACCTGGGTTCTGGGTTCCATCCCTGATGGATGTTCCCCTCTTTCTCTTTCTCTCCCTCTTTCCCTCAAATCAATGAAACATATCCTCAGTGAGATAAGATATATATATATTTGTTTAGCGTCTGTGCGCTAGATAGACCAGTTACTTTCAACCTTTCCATCTCATGGCACACATAAACTAATTCTAAAATTGTGGCACACAAAAAAAGTTATAATTTTTACTGATCTGACAAAAACAGGTATAATTTTGATTCATTTACACTGGATGGCTGTTGTCATTTATTAAATTAGTAATCTAAGGGAACAGAGGTCAGTGCCCCTGACTAAATAGGTATTGCATGTTTTAAAAATTCTCGCGGCACACCAGCATGCCTCTTGAGGCACACGGGTTGAAAGTGGCTGGGCTAGACTAACAGCAATGGGAAGAAAAAGTCCCTGCCCTTGTAAAAGTTGTGTTCCAGCAAAGGAGGTACAGAATGAACTTATTTAACCAAACAAACCATCTTAGAAATGTCATTTTAGGATCACAACCATGTAAAACTCCAAGTAACTTTTTAACGGAGTACTTTGACTACACCATCAATCTAAACACAAAATAACTGCAAACAATCTTGAAGTTTAATTAGGCTTGTTATCTGATAGTATAATTATTCTGAAATTGAAAAAAGTGAATAAACATATTTATGTATTTGGCAGCCAAGGTTCTTACTGTGGGAATATGGGATTTAGAATGGGGAAAGGAGAGAAAGAACCTTATGATTGATTTAAATTGGAGATGTGATTTTAGAAAGATTTAAAATAGATAAAAATTATGTATTTTCTAGCTCTAACCTCTGAAAGAGCCTAGAAGCAATAACATCCCAGTAGAGTGCTCATTTTGGCAGCACATATACTAAAATTGGAATGATCCAGAGATTAGGATGGCCCCTGCACAAGGATTACACACAAATTTGCAAATTAACACCTCAGTAGAATGAGCACAGCTAGTGTCTAGACACTGATTTCAAAATAACAGTTCCCAGTAAGAGGAACCAGGGCTAGCTGAGAGAAATGGCCAATTCCCAGGCAGGAACAGAGAAAGTGCAAGACGAAGCTAGAATAATTTGTGCCAGAAAGTGAAGAAAGGTGGGGACTTATCAGAACGACACAAAAACCAGGCTGAAGGGGTTTCCATCGGCCAAAACCAGGGACAGAAATAATGAGATGGTAGGGCCATGAGGGATCCTTCTGATGTACCAGAAATGGTCTATTCACCTAGATGGTGATTACATAGGTGTGTTCATATCAAAACATTCATCAAGCTGCACACTTAAGATGTCCGCACTTTACTGTAAGTAAATTATACCTCAACAAAGCATTTCAAGAATAATAATGACAGTAGTGGATATAACAAATTGAACTAAAAACAATCTGAGATCATACTGACACTAAACATTGTAAATAAATAATGGAGAAAAGGACCTTCTTCATAGTTGAATGCCAACTAAAATGTAGAATAATAAACGTAAAACATCAGCATTTTGTAAGTCTCATAATTGCCTTGGGCAAACTGGGCATTAAAATTATTGGCAAAAATTTGCTGGGGAACAGGATATTTATACAGACAACTTTTTAATTACAGAGAATAAAAGGTATCTTTACCTTGCAGAAATCTAACAGACACTCTCTTAACTAAGTTGTCAATGTTACCACCACCAGTAAGAGAGTAAATTGACATCATATGCCTTCTGATATGATGTACTGAGGACACATTGACATTATGTAGTATTTCTAACCTGAATCCAGTCATAAGAATCCAAACTGAGAACATTTAACAAACTGCCCTACCCTCAAAAATGTCATGAAAGACAAGAAGAAGGAAGGAAGGAAGGAAGGAAGGAAGGAAGGAAGGAAGGAAGGAAGGAAGGAAGGAAGGAAGGAAAAAAAAAGATGAGGACCTACAAAAATTGAAGAAGACCAAAAGATAAGAGACAATTGAATGTAATGACTGTGTTCCCACAATGGACCTTAAAGCAGAAAATAAATTGCTATAAAGGATGTTATTGGGACATCAAATTTGAATATGGACTATATATTAGAAGATAATATTGTATTGATATTAACTTCTGTGGATTATATCATTGTTTCCTAGAATATGCAAGAAAATATTTTTGCTCTTAGGAAATAGATCCTAAGATAAAATATTTAGGAATGATGAGCCTTCAACTTAACCTTCAAATGGTTCAGTAATAGCAATGTATATATTTAAAGATTTTATTTATTTTTTAGAGAAAGAGAAAAGCATTAATATGAGAGAGAAACACTGATTGGTTGCCTCTTGTACACACCCCAACAAAGGACCAAACCAGCAACCCAGGCATGTGCCCTTACCAGGAATCGAACCGGTGACCTTCTGCTTTGTGGGATGACATCCTATCAACTGAGCCACACCAGTCAGAGCACAATATATATATTTAGAAAAACATACAGTAAATAGGAAATATTAAATATTTTAAGTCTAGTTGAAGAGTACACATGAGTTCATTATACTATTCTTTTATTGTTCTGTAGGCTTGAAATTTTTTCAAAATAGTTAAAAATTAGCAAGATCTCAATCAGTTTGAGGGAATGAGATATTCTTTCCTAGTAAATGGAAGCTGATTAATCAAATATCAGCTTTCTAAAGTTTCTGTAAAAATGTCTCTAGAATGTGTTATCCTGAGGACTATGCACATCCTCACACCAATTACATCAGAATCTCTAAAGGTGAAGCCCAAACATAAGCACTTCTTAAGGTTCCCCACGTGGTTCAAGGTTGAGAACCACTGCCATATGTCTGGCTTCTACCTATTGTGTCATTCTAAACTCTGAGACCAGCAATGAATTCTCTTCACTTTTTCCTTCCCGGAGCACACTGAAACCCTGAAGACAACCATCAGATGCTTCTCCTTCCCTTTTAATCTTCTGTCTTCAGTTTGCAGTATCTCTAATTCTTTAAGGTGCTCTGTGGGTCTCTGAATTATGGTAAAATAACCCAAAAATTCCACTTCCAAGGCATATGTACTTCAAGAGACAGGTACCAGAACGAATATCCATAGCAATATGATTCATGATATCCCAAAACTGGAAACATCCCCAAAATCCACCAACATAAAATGGATAAACTGCAATATATTCATGTAATGGAATACTATATAGTAATGAAAGGTATAGCTACATCAAAGATTGATGAATCTCACAAACAATATTAAGAAGCCAGACATAAAAAGAATACATATTAATCCATGTATAAAACATTCAAATGCAGGCAAAACTAAACTACATTGTTTGAAGTCAGAATGACAGTTACCTGTTCGAACAAAGAAAGGAGTACTGAGTGGGAGGCATATTAAGGAGGATTTGGAGTGCTGGCAATGTTCAATTTCTTGACTGAATGATGGTTTTTCAGATGTTTGCTTTGTGTTAACTTATTGAGCTGTGTATTTGTTTTGGATATTTTCCTGTGTGATATATCTTATTTTAAAAATGTTTAAAATATTATCGTTAAGCCCAAGATAAAGGGTATGAAAATTCATTACAATCAAGGACATCTCCAAATAGAGGGTAATGGTTGCTATATCAAATCCTTCCACTCTTCTCTCAACTCTGGAACCAAACTGTTTAGGTTCAATCCCAGCTCTGCCTCTTGCTAGCTATGTAAGCTTATAATCTGTGCCTGTTTCCTCAACTATAAAATGAGACTAATGGTACTTATTATTGAGTGACTGTGAAAACTGAAGGAATTAAAAAATATAAAGTGTTTAGAACACAGCCTGGGATATATCAAGCACTCAATAAATAGTAGCTGGTGCTACTACTCTTGTTCTCTGCCCTCAGGGTCTCTGTTCAGGTGTAAGGGAGAAGCTGGGGTCTTTCTAAAAAGAGACACTTCCAGAAGAAGAGAAAAAAATCTTTCCTTCTCATGGAGCAACTAGGTAAGGAAAAATGCAGACTTCTACCATCAGTCAGATGTCCACTCTGGCTCTCACCAAGGTCCAGGGAAAAGAAAGGGAAGAACAAGTAGACAGGAGCAGCATTTCACCACTAAAAAAGGTTTTTATTACAAAACAAATTCTAATAAAAATCAGGCCTGGTCTTCAACCCCACCTCTGGGTAGAGAGGCTGCTAGGATGAGGTAAATTGAGGGGGAACAGGAAATGATGAACACTGAAAGAACAGAACAGGCTGACCTCCCCTCATCAGTCTCAGTTGCTGCCTCCCTCCTTTTATTAAGGGCTAGAAGAGCTCTTCCAAAGCCCTTTGAGAGAGGCACCATCCTCCAGCCAGGAAGGACCACTGCTGGCACCGGACTCCAGCAATGTCACATTGCAGGATCCAGGGGGTCCTGGCTGATTCTCAGCAGAGGCCACCCAGGGTCACTCAGCTTGAGCGATGGCGTAAGAGAGCAGCCACAGAAGCAGGGGGCCCATAATGAGGACGGCAAGCCAGACGGCAAAGCTGGCCAAGATGAACCTCCGGGCCCGGGCCCCCCAGTGCACGGCTTCCTCGGACTGGCCTGCCTTATGCCGCTCTTCCGCCTGTGGGGGCAGGTTTTAATTAGGTTCTGCCCCTGCTTCTGTCCCAAAGTGCCCAGTGCCCCACTCCAATCTTCCATCCTTGTCATCACTCAAAACCTCACACCCAAATCCTCTACCTCCCTTTCCAGTTTCTATTTCTCATGCCTCATCTGCAAAATAAGTTATCCATTCTGCTCTGCCTATACTTTTCAGGGTGGCCATTGCTAGCTCACAAGATCACATATGGTAAAGTACTTTTCAATCCTTTAATTCCCTATCCTTTTCTACTCATCCCAAATTCATTCCAAATTTGAAATTCTTGGCGAGAAATAGTAAGCTAGGACTATTTCACTCATCTCCAAAGAACATCCTATTCTCATTACTCCAATGGCCCTCATCTTTTTCATTATTAACAATTATTTGTATGATTTTCCCCTAATGGAGCCCAAAAATTCTTATGATGACAGGAATACAGTTTCTGATTATTAAAATACAACTAGGGTTGAGAAAATTCCAGCACGTTTAAGTTGGCCTGTGTGACCTTTCAAAAGGTAAATGTGCAGTTTCTGTAGGAATTTTGAAATGGTGAAGCCCTCTCAAGACCTCTATAGCTTCTCCTGGGCTCCTACAGATTGCTCTCATCACTGCTCGGCTGCCTCCAGTCTTGCCTCTTCCAATTCATTCTCGGTGTTGGCCTTGAGAGTTGATCTTACTGAAACATAAATTTGACCATGTTCCTCTCCTCTGCAAAAACCCTTGAATGGTTCCCCAGTACTTTCAAAATAAAGTTGAACTCCTAAACATTGGAGGCCCTTGGGAATCTGGGCCCTCTGGCTTCATCTCTCACTATTTCTCACTGGTCCAGTCATGCTGAACTAATAATCTAGGCCTTTGTACACACTGCTTCCTTTACCTGGAATGCCCTTTTACCCTAATTCACTCATCCAATGTGGTTATTTTCCTGCCACCTAGCCTTATATACACATATGTAATCACACACATATATCCTCCCCCGCTCCCAGAATACCCTGTGCTTTTTCCACCATAGTACCAATGAGCTACATTCCATTAATAATTATCCATTTTTACAGCTATCTCATTAGATTGTGGAAGCTTTGACAGCAGGAATCATATCTTATTCTTAGTTCTGGCACAAAGCTCAACGCTAAGCTTTGACAGGTACTTAGTAACTGTTTGACCAATGTAGATATACCAGATATATGTACCAATTGCTTTACTACACCCATCCTTCTGCTCCCATAGGTACTGCATTCCTCACCTTGATGGCAAACACAAGGGCCATGACTCCCAGGCAAGAGCAGCCACAGATAATGCTAGTAGCTGCCAAGTAGCGGAGGCGGAGCCAGCAGCAGCGAATGGGGGATGGAGAATGAGCAGCTTCCGTGTTGCTCACCAAGATCTCCACTGCATTCTCCTCGTCCTCCATCACCTGTGGGTGATACAGTCAAGGTACTTTTAAGCCCCAAAACTGAGCTCTTGGCCTGGCTTGCTCAGACTCTACCCCTTTCTTATCCTGTTCTTGTAGCCTAGCCCAACTTCAGGAATGCTGACCTACTGGAGAATTCCTCTAATGACTCATAGACCAACAGAGGACATGTGTGGCTGAAATCCTTTCTCCTCAGCCTAAGATATCAAGTCTTTAAAGGCAGGTCAGTGTGAACATAGCATTATCTGTAGTATTGTTTTGATAAGTAGGGGAAAATAAAAAGCAAATGACTGGTACACACTGAGAAACAGGAAACAGAATCTCAACACCTGCTAGGAATCTGAGACTATCAAAGTCTGGTTTTTAAACTGTATTTCAAAGGGCACTAAAATTTCCTTAAGTTCCTCAGGAATATTAAGGAGGGATCTGAAAATGGCACCCGAGGCCCTGAACAGTCATTTCACATGAAAACATAATCCTCTGGATGGGAGAAACTACCCATCTAAGCTGCCTTTATAGTTGAGCAAACATTGGAAAGACCCTACCTCCCCAAACTGGGCCTCCTTCGCTATGCTGACTCCCATGTCCTCTCTCCATTTCAACCCAGGCCACACAACACAATCAGATTAACACTGAGTCCGGATGACCTCATAACCCACACAGAAACCTGCATAATGATGCCCTACTTAATCATTTCTCATCTCCCTATTTCTCAGGTCCCCTGAACTCTGGTACCAAACCACCGTCTCCAACCATTCCCCTACATCCTAGATAAAATTAAAGCATTTGCAGTTCTCTAAATACAACACAGGATATAAAGGGTGGAAGAGACAAGATAAGCAGAGAACAAAGAACATATGCCACAAAGCTGCAGAAGTAGGTATGAGGAAAGAATTCCCATGAGGTGAGCAGATACAGACATGGCGGCAGGAACACAAGGAGAGGGCCCAGTGAGTTGAGATCAGAGAAAATGTAAAACAAACAGGGGCTCTTACCTGGCTATAGGCCTTGAGGTACTGTGAGTTTCGGCTTCTGCCTCAGGTTTGATTTGGCTTGGGTAGAGACGGAGCTGACTCAAGAGCTCCAAGCCAAGCCCAGGGGTGGGGTTGGGTGGCCAGCCACCACCTGAAGAGCCCCAGGAGCTCATATGGGGGTGTAGCTGACTCAAACCAGTTTGGCTAGATGGAGGAAACCAAAGGATGGAAAACAATGGGAGCAACTCAAGGTAGTGATGCCTGCCCTCTGGAGAAAGAGTAAAAGCACCTGAGCAAGGGAGATAAAAGCAGGGGAAAGTCTAAGGCATCAGAGAACTCTGAGGGAAAGTCCAGGAACTGAGAGAAGGGAGAGGAAAAGTATGACTCTTGAGTGACTGTAAACTTTAGGGAAAGGCACCCTATCAGGAGGTAATATGTGCCAAATCTTCCCTCTTCTTGGATGGAGATTTCTACCTCAAAGATATATAGTACTGTGTCAGAGATGACGTACTAAGATCTTGGCAGGAGCAAGAGAAAAGATGCCCAAGTTCCCACCCAACCCTCCACCAGACCAGAAAATCAGAAGCCTCCTTACGCGGATGCTCATACAGAAACTAAGTTTATTATTTTTTTTCTTCTTAAAAAAAAAAAAAAAAGAAAAAAAAAACTCATTGTGGATAAGCCCCCCCCCCTTCCCCTAAGGGTGGGGGGCTGTGAAAGGTTGCTTGGGAATCAAGGGGGTGGGGACAGAGACTATCTTGCCACCCTAACACTGCCCAGCCATGTGGGGTGGAAGGGAAGGGAATATGTGAAGTGCCCCATTTCCATGACAACCAGCTGCCTACCCCCTACTTTGGTGGAAAGAAGGGAGAAGGCCCCTATGTCTCCCCGGAGGCTTTCCCCCTCGTAAGACTTCAAGTAGTGGTTAACAGAATCAGGCCTGGTTGTGGAGGGAGAGCGGCCATGGTGGAAAGCCTAGGTGGAAGGGCAGCCCACTCACGTCTTGGCCTTCCGGCCTCTGTGACTAACAGTAGGGCCAGCTGGGTGGGGAGGAGCACTGCTGCGCAGGATGCGCTGGTCCCCTTGGTTGGTTGTCCCACCAAGCCGGTGGATGCCAGGCCGGCGTCGTGGGGTCCCATCCCCTTCTTCTTCTTCACCTGAGGCTTCAGCCTCAGACTCCTCTACTGAACCCTCAGGCCCCAAGGGACTTGGGGACTGTAGGCGGCCCCGCTTTGCAGGCCCAGGACCCCTGCCAACTGGGACCCCTGGCCGTTTTCGAGGCACCTTCTCAGTCTCTAGTGGGGGAACTAGAGACCCTGGACGCAGCCTGGTGGAGCGCAGTTTTGGAGCTAATGAGACCACAGGAGGCGTCGATTCTAACCCACCTGGCCCACCATCTGCTAAATCCAGGTCATCCTGAATTACAGCCACTACCATGGACCCTTCACTCTTTCTCCCCCGCATTCCCTCTGCTTCAAGGCGCAAGCGGGCCAGGCGGGTGAGGGGGCGGCTTCCATCCTCATCAGAGGAACTACCCTCACTCTCCCCTTGGCCCTGGGGTTGCAGCCGCCTCCCCAATCCACAGCTCTCAAGGACAGATGAGGTGTCACGGTCCAAGACAGGGTGATGGCTGGGCCGAGGTGATGGAGGATTCTTGGGAGGTCGGCCCCGCTTCCGCTTGGGTGGGGATGTTGAAATGGTCAGAGTGGTGACAGTGTTGGCGACAGTAGCAATGGGACAGGATACAAGTGGTGTTGGGAGTGGTGGCACGGGTGGTGGTACTGGGAGTGGCTGTGTCCGGCTCTCTAAGCTGCCATCCCCTGGAGAGGAAGTGGTCCCAGGAATGGGTAAATCTCGTGCCTTAGGGGGCCGACCACGCCTTCTCTTCTCCACAGGTGACAGGATAGGCTCGGGTTTATGAATTGGCTGGGGTCCAAGGACAGACTCCGCAACAGTAAGGGTCTCAGCCCCAGGGACTGGGTCAGCCCCATTGGTTTTTCCCTTAGAGGTGGATGAAGGTGCCTCATCAACCCCTCGCCCAGCATCTGCCGGAGACCTGTTCTTCTTGGGAGGCCTCCCCCTCCGACGTTTCACAGCAGGAGGGGTGATGGCAAGCAGAGACCCTTCTCCATTCTCTGGGTTGCCCTCTCCAGTCACCCCCAGCTCAATGCGACGGCGAGCTACGAAGGGTTGCTGGGTTGGGGTGGGCAGTGTGGATGGGGGAGCAGCTTCACAGGGCCCACTGGTGGGAGGTGAGGATTCTGGCCCCAACATACTGCGGGTAGATGGGCTTCCTGGGCTGGCACCAGTTTCAGAGACCCCAGGCACTAGGGTACTGGCAGTTCCTCGCTGCTGTCGCCGTCGCCTCACCAGTTCTTTTTCCTCTACCACAGTCACTAGCCGTCCCGGCAACTTGCGAAGTACTTTAGGGCCTGGAGGCAGCCCTGGTCGACCAGCCCCCTGACCCCTAATTTCTACATCAGCACTGGTGCGACGCCGAGGGGGCCGGGCAGGCGAAGAACCCTCAGGTGAGGAGGTGGCTGAGGATGAGGTTGATGGAGCGGTAACCTCAGCTGAGACAAGTTCCTGTGGCTTCTGTGGGCTGGACGTTGGGGTCCCGGACTCCACCAGCTCTTCTGAGTTCTTGTCAGCTTCCAATGGCAAGTGAAATAGCTCATCAGATGCTGCTGAAGGTGGGAGCATCAGCCCATTGTTCTCACTTAGACACATGGGCACCTCCTCACCATCAGGCAGTACTGTGAGGATGGTCCCCTCAGCAGGCTCGGGTACCTCCTGCTCTTGACCATTGGGGAAGCTGCCAGCCTCCAGGATTGGGCTAGGTGCAGAAGAGGTGAGAGAAAGGTTCTTTTCTGACATAGGCAGGATCTCAACAGCAACTGGCAACAGATCCTTAGGGGGCATACAAGTAAGCGAGGAAGTCTCGGAACAGGCCGTATCAGCCTGCTCCAGGGACTCAGTAGATGCTAATGCTTGTGCACACAGATCTGCCTCAGGTCCCAAGCCCAAGGGGAGGTTGGTGACTGGGGGGAAGATGGGCACAGAAGGTAGACCAAGCAAGAGAGGAGAGGTAGGAGTTAAGACAGAGGTTTGGGCTGGAGGTGGGGTATGAGCTGGTGGAGGAGTACAGGCAGGAGGAGGTGTACAGGCAGAAGAAGAGGGAGGAATCTGCAGAGGAATTGGGGGAGAAGGCGAGATATGGACATGAAGCATGGTTAATGGATTTGGAGCTGAAATGGGAATTGGGGCAGGGACTGGGACAGGAATTGCAGCAGGAGCTGAACCTGGAGTAAGTCGAGGCCTAGATGCTGGCTTAGGAACACGCTCCCTGGCAGGGCTGCAGCGGGGGGTTGTGGAGGTACTGCGGGTATGATGGGTGGATACAACAGGAGTGTGATTTGCCCCTTGAATCTCAGCCCGGGCTCCACGAAGACGCTCACTGACTCGAGTCCCTGGCCTCTCAGGAGCCTTAACCTTCTTACTGCGCCGGTGGCTGCCTCCACCAGTCCCACAGGAAACCTCATCCCCAGCCCTCGGCCCCTCCTCTTCCTCTTGAGGTAGGCGGAACACCTCCTCCTTGGCTTGGTCCAAGTCCTTCCGGGCAGCTTCCACTTGTTCCTACCAACAACAGAGCCCACAGGGTGGTCAGAAAAAGGCAAGCAGGGTGGTGAGTGGGTAAAAAGCAGTAGCTTCCTACTTGCAACCCCACGCCCTAGACCTACTTACTTCTGCCTGCTTGAGCTCCTCTCGGCTCACCTCCTCCAGTGAGGCTTCCAGAAATTTCATAGCATAGCGCTCAATAGGGGTCAGCTGTGGGGAGGAGCAGTGGTGATAAACATAAGGATCTGGTGCCCAGGGCCCATCAGCCCTGATTATTTTTACCAGGGAAGATAGGAGTGTCACAGAGTCCAGAGGAAGGAATTATAGAGGGTAAGGATGAGAACTAGTGGGTCCAACACTGACCTGTTCTACAAGGGCAGCAATTTCCTGCTCAGCACGGGACATCTCCTCATCCTCAGCCCCAGGCCGAACAGCCTCCTCTCCCTCACCAGCAGGAAACCCATCATTCTCATTGAATTCTGCAAGTTCAGCCACCTGTTCAGCCTTGGCCTGGGTGGCTGCTCGGATGTCCTCTTCATCCTCTGCCCGACACAATGCCTACAAGGGTGTGTTGAAGAAAATTCCTGAGAATTAACAAACTTTACATCCTGTGATTTGATTCTGGTCAAAAAAAATTTTTTTCTTTTCAATTGTCACCCAAGGAAATGTTTATTGAGTGAGGAAGGAGGGGAGAGAGAGAGAAACATCAATGTCAGAGAATATCAATCAGTTGCCTCCTATATGCTCCCCAAACAGGGATTGAACCTGCAACTTTTTGGTATATGAGACAACACTCCTACCACCTGAACTACCCAGCCAGGGCTGATTCTGGCCAAAATCTGAGGGTAAATTTACACCAAAAAAGAACAGAAAAAAGCAATGGGCTCAAAAACCCTGGGTCCCAGTCCTTGTCTTTTTTTCATGGACAAGCCAGTTCATTTCCAAGGAACAGTTTTTTCATCTGTAAAAACGCATCACAGCACTTTCCTGCCTACCCTGAGGCATTTATTATATTTAAACACACTATGTTTGTAATTGTTTTTAAGATTTTTATTTATTTTTAGAAAGAAGGGAAGGGAGGGAGGAAGAGAGGGAGAGAAACATCCATGTGTGAAAGATACATCAATCAGATGCCTGTTGCATGCCCCCAAATGGGGACCCAGCCCGCAACCCAAGCATGTACCCTGACTAGGAATCAAACCAGTGACCATTCAGTTCCCAGGCTGGCACTCAGTCCACTGAGCCATACCAGCCAGAGGGATGTATGTTTATAACTTATAAAGTGCTATAAAGGTGATAGATTGTAGAATAAATCAAATATTGTCTGGGTCACAGCCCAGATTTTAAGAAAGTTAATACCAAACCACCAGATTTATAAGAGAACTCAACTCTCTTCTGGGCCCCCAAAGTTACCAAAGCAATGCAGTAGTCCACATAGGATGGAATGGATTTGGCCAGGACTCTCACCAGGATAAAATAACTTTTAGTGATCTCTTGCTCTATTTCCTTTCTGTTCGAGTCAACCTTTGATCTCTTTGAAAATCGGAAAGTTCTGAATACAAAATTCTATTCTGCACTCCGATGCCTTATGACAACAGACTAACCGCATTTAATATTTCTCTTGAGATACGCAAGGAGATTACAAAGTCACTAAAGAACCTAGAGTATGCTCAACAATGAGGGGAAGGCACTTGATATAGGGAAACATCTCCATAATACTCTACCCCTGTAGTTCCTAAATATTTGTCTGCTTCTGAAGAGCTCTGAAAAAATACATATGCCCAGACCTCACCTCCAAAAATGATTTAGTAGATTTTTGAATGGGGCCCAGGAATCAATCCTTTTAAAAGCTTTCCAAGTGATTCTACTAGGCATCAATGTTTAGAAAACAAGAATTCTATCATATGTAGAAAGCACTTCTTAATCCACTTAGCTGTATGACCTCAGTTACTTCTCATTAGCATTTCAGAAAAGCAGAAAGTAAGGCTCAGAAGATTAAAAAGACCTGGCTTAACAAATACAATTGTTAAGCACGGCTAGAATTCAGAATTAGAAATGAAAACTTTAAATCTTGTCTTTTTTCTACGAAATCATGTGAACCAATAAGCAATCTATTCACAACTACCAAGGCCAACTATAATATGGGAAGCAGCAGAAAGAGTTCTCCCCCCCCTAGACAAGCTCAACAGACTGAGAGACAACACACACTGTAACCATTAGCTCTCCACTAGGGATTGCCCACTTTTTTCACCTGCTCCAGGATGTGGGTCTGCTTGCTGGCCACAGTCTCTTCCTCCTCTTCAGGGGCAGAGGGTAGAGATGAGCCAGATGGCTCCTCCAGGGGCATATCAAACAGTTCTCGTATGGTCTGCTTTGGAAAGAACAGAAGGAAAAACGTCAGAGCCAATGGAATCCTGGTCCCAGGTCTACAGCTATGAGGTTGATGGCTCTTAGAAGTATCAGAAGTATCACTGGATGAAGAAGGTGCCACTGGTCCGCAGAACTCAAAGCATCCTCTTTCATAGGCAGGAGTAACTGCTAAAGGCATAGCAGTTCTCTCCTTCATAGGCTGGAAAATAGTAGTACCTGTTTAAAATAGGCTGTGGTAAAGTTGCCTCCCTCAATGGCCATGTCTCCCAACATCCTCTTCTGATTTGCTTTTTTTAGAATGTTCTCCTCCACTGTCCGTTCACTGATAAGCCTAGCAGGGTGATGAAAACCATGTGTAAACAGCCAAATACATCAATAAAACCCTATCAGCAAAGGGGAAGCAAGGTAAGGGGAGACTAGGCAATACCTATAGATGTGAACATCTCGGGTCTGGCCAATTCGGTGACAGCGATCCTGGGCCTGAGCATCCATGGTGGGATTCCAGTCGCTGTCATAAAAAACAACGGTGTCTGCTCCCGTCAGGTTCACGCCCACACCCCCACTCCGAGTTGAAAGGATGAAGCAGAATATGCGTTTGTCTGCATTGAATCGTTCCATCAAGGCCTATAGGGAAAGGGGGAAAAAAAGATAGCATTGGGAGACATCCCCCAATATAGACCCAAAGCTTAGAGCGACCCTTTCTGGGACCCCAAAGCCTGGAAAAAGAAGACAGAAGCTGAGGTGAGTCTCTAAGGGCTACAATGCCTAGATTACCTGTCTCTGTTCAACTCTAGTAGACCCATCCAGACGCAAGTAGAGGTGGCCATGGTAGGTGAGAAACTGCTCCAGTACATCCAGCATTCGGGTCATCTGGGTGAATATGAGCACCCGGTGGCCCTCCACCTTGAGCTGTCGCAACAGCACTGCCAATGTTTGCAACTTTCCTGAAGAGATACAAAGGGGTACAGGGAACTAGATATAAACTGGAATGGGGAGAACACTTAGCACTAGAAGGGTGTAGTTGAAAGTCAATTAGCCTAGGACACAAAAAGTATCTGAATTCATTTATTTTCTTCCCTTAAGGGCTCCCCTCTTTAGTCTGCTCCTGTCTTAGATCTAACTCCTCTAGTCTAACTAGGGATAGGGTAATATAGACCCTCAGGAGGAAAAAAGGAATCCACAATAGTGTTATGAGCAAGTGATCTTTAAGTACAACAGTGAGTTATACCAGCTGAAACAAAGGACAGATTCACAGAATAAACATCAACGAATCCACTGATGTCATCGTTTACAGACAGGGATTGAAAATCACTGAGATGAGAGATAGAGGCAGGATATTAAAATCTAGTTCAACCTCCCATCAAACACAGAATTAACTTCTATAACATTTCTGACAAGTCAGTCTGAAAAACTTTAACAAAGACTTTCAATGATCTACTCTGAATGATTTCAAATTTTGTAAAGTTATTTTTTACTGAAATATGAATTGAGCACATAATAATAAATATTCTGCTGATTTTCTTATATTCTAAGACATTTAGGACATCTCCAAAAACATATTACTATAGAAATATCTGTGCAGGGTTGTGGCAAAAAACTATCCAAAAGACATTCTTGGTTAACAGAACCTGCATTAACACTGTGGACACCTGGCAAAGACCCCTTGATCCTAGCAAAGGCAATCCCCAATCCAACCCCAGAAGATAAATCATAATTGGTCCTAAATAAACCAGAGTTCCTCTTTGTCATTTCCCTTTGTCAGTGATGGCTCTAGGGATGGGCATATGACCCAATTTGAGCCAATGAACTATGAAGTAAAGTTCACTTTCCCAGAAAAGAAGATGTGCTAGGAGTACTTTGATATAACCCCTTGCTTCCTGCCTGGAGCATTTGGTGTGTTCCCTGTAATTATGGCAGCCATATTAAAACCATGAAGAAATAAGCACGAGAATAAAAAGATAAAAGCTAAGGATGGTAGAAAGCAAGGGAGAAAGACAAGAAGGTCCTGGGTCCATGAAGACACCAGTAAGCTGCTAAACCGGCCATATACCACCATTCTCAGAATTTCTCACTAAGTAAATAAATGCTCTGGTGGTTTAAGCCACTGTTGGTTTTGTTACTTGCAGCTAAATGCATTCTAACCAAAAGATAAGGATTCTGGTCTTTTCATAAGACAAAATTTACTCTGAACTCTTGTACCGCCACGCACCTTTACCCATAAATATGAAAACTATGCTGTGCTATCTCATTTGTCATTGTATCCCAAATGATTAGCAAAACAGATATTCACAAAATAATCACTGAATAAATGAGCACACATTTTCAACTTTCATCAAAACCAAATTCATGAATGCCAAGAATCCATCATAAGGTCTACAATTCTCCATCTTGCCTATAAGTGTAACCTTAAAAAACTGTCTAATGTTTGATGAAACTCTACAGAGACGTTATGTAGAACATCCTTCTGATGTAATAGTCTTGCTACTTACACAGAAAAAAGAGATCACGGGACCCTCACTGATCAGTGAACTCACCGCAATCATACTGGATGAGCCTCAAGTCAGGGAACTGGGTGCGCATGTTACACACAATACGGTGCAAAGGACGAGCCCGAGGCCAGAGCTCACAGGCCAATTGCTCCTGGAAGGCTGCCTGACGTGGGGCCAGCCAAGGAGGTGGGTGGCAGGCATGCAGGGAAGGGGGAGGTGCCTCCACAGGAGGCATGACAAAGATGAACCTGCAAAAGGAAGAAGGCAAGCAGTATAGAAGATGGAACTCTGAAGGGTCCCAGAAGTTAACACCTTCAGCAGCCCTAACCACTACATCCACTCAGAGGCCCCAAGACCCTCTTCCCATTAGCACTTAGCCCTGCCAACCTCTCAATGATTTCAGACAGCTGGTCTAGTCGTTGCTGAGGAAACAGTACAGCCCGGCGGGCAGCCTCAGTATAAGTCCAAAAGGTGGGGTGGCTGGGGCGAGGAGAACGAGGACCGATTGGGCTGGCAACAGGTTGGGGTAGGGTACAGAAATCCAGGACTTCAGTCCCATACACGGGTGTCAGGGCCCCATGAGCCTCACTAAGTTGGAAAATCCGTTCCAGACGTTCAGACCGCTGTCGTTTCCGCTTTTCCTCTAGAGACTCCTGAGGATGAGGAAAACAAAAAACAAAACACAAAAAAACACACAGAAAAAGTAATCAGTGGCCTCATAGAAAACCTGACAGTTCCACAATTAATCTAATCTATGGAAACCATAAGACCTAAAAATACACTATGCATTTAGTTTTCCAAGTCATCAAATTATTCCTTTCACAAGTGTTAAATGATGTAACTTCTCTGCAAGAGAAAACTTGGTATTTCCTTGTATACTACCAAAGCAGAATGCTTGAATATTCAAATTTAAGATCCACATTCCAACAATCTTATAGCACAGATGATTTGTGGGTATTTCCCTATATAACCCTCAACTCCAGAACATTCAATTTAATTTATCTTCTTGCAATAAATCCAAAACATGTATTAAAAGCCTTCCTGATATCTCTGACTAGGGTACCAAGAGGCTAAGCAGATTCACAGCAAGTTTCTGCCAAGGGCCAGGATGGAAGGCAGCGGAATGGAAATAGTAACCAGACATCAAGGTATCATCATCCAGAGAGAGAAAAGGGGAGTGCCCTGGCAGACAGTACATCTGTATGACTTTGACCCAATCCTTTCCCAACTCTGAGCTTCCAGTTTCACAGGCTATAAAACCACTTTTTCTTTTCTTTTCTTTTCTTTTCTTTCTTTAAAGCAATATTGCCCTTCAGTTTTATTTTGTATGCAGGGAAAGGGGATACTTTGATTATTATCTTTTACCCACTGAACTGTAAGCCCCATATAACATAGACTATATTTGATCTTGTTCACTAAATGTACCCAGTATCTAGCTCAGTATCTGGCACAAAGTAGGCTCTTGATAAATGTCTGTTAATAGAATGGATCCCAGAAAATGGTCCTAAAAAAAGCAGTGTCCCAAATCTCCCTTCTTGATGGCTACCTTTAAGCTTGACCTCTTGACTCCTTGTAATCTAAGTGAGAAAGGAAAGCATCCTAGTACAAGGAAAAATCAGTAATATAGGCAAGCTCTCAAAAAGTAGTAGCTGGGTCAGTGGATTGAGTGCCAGCCTGCAAACCAAAGGGTCGCTGGTTCGATTCCCAGTCAGGGCACATGCCTGGGTTGCAGGCTAGGTCCCAGTGGGGGAGCATGTGAGAGGCAACCACACATTGATGTTTCTCCCCCTCTTTCTCCCTCTCTTCCCCTTTCTCTAAAAATAAATTAAAAAAAAAAAATAGTAGCAAAGAAGAAAATATTTGCAGATCATCTAACTGAAAAGGGATTCATATCTAGAATATATAGAGGACTCTTACAAATCAGTAATACAAATGGATCCAAAGAGATATTTCTTCAAAGATACACAATGGCCAACAACCACTTAAAAGATAAAAGATGCCCAACAAAGATGCTCAACATCATTAGCCATCATGAAAATGTAAATCAAAGCCATACTTCAAACACACTAGGATGTAATCAAAAATACAAACAACAGCAACTGTTGGCAAAGATGTGGAGATCCTAGAACCACTCTTACAGGCTGCTGGTAAGAAATGTAAAATGGTACAGCTACACTGGGAAACAGTTTGGCAGTTCTTCAAACAGTTAATCATAGTTACCATATGGCCCAGCAATTCCATTCCTAGGTATACATCCAATATAACTGAAAACATGAAAAGACACAAAATTTTATGTTCATAGCTGCATTATTCGTAACAGCCAACAAACAGAAATAATTCAAATCTCCCCATCAACTGATGAGGGTAGAAAATGTGGCATATCCATAAAATGGAGTATTTAACAAAAAAAAAAGAAATGAGCCCTGGCTGGTGTGGCTCAGTGGATCGAGTGCCGGCCTGAACACCAAAGGGTCACCGATTCGATTCCCATTCTAGGGCACATGCCTGGGTTGCGGGCCAGGTCCCCAGTAGTAGGCACATGAGGGCTATCCACGCATTAATGTTTCTCTCCCTTTCTCCTTCCCTTCTCTTCTATAAATAAATATAGATAGATAGATGGATAGATGGATGGATAGATAGAAAGAAATGAAGTACTGATGTGTTATAACATAAATGAGCCTCAAAAACCATTATGCCAAGTGAAAAAAGCCAGTCACAAAAGACCATACATTATACGACTCCATAGGCAGAAACCCATAAAGACAGAAAATAGATTAGTAGTTGCCTAACACTAGGAGGGATGGATGGGTTAGGGGAAGGTGGCTAAGGGTATGACATTTCTCTTTAGGGCAATGAAAATGTTCTAAAGTACGGCTGTGTTAATGGTGGCACAACTCTGAATATAGTAAAAGCCACTGAATAGTATACTTTAAATGGGTTAATTGTATGGTATGTGATTTACATCTCAAATTGTTTAAGGAAAAAAACAGTGTCAATAACCTGCTATCTGCCCTGGCTGGTGTGGCTTAGTGGATTGAGTGCTGGCCTGCAAACCAAAGGGTCACCAGTTTGATTCCCAGTCAGGGCACATGCCTGGGTTGCAGGCTGGGTCCCCAGCAGGGGGCATATGAGAGGCAACCACACAATGATGTTTCTCTCCCTCTCTTTCCCCCTCCCTTCCCTTCTCTCTAAAAATAAACAAAATCTTAAAAAAAACAAAAAAAAAAAACCCACCCCTGCTATCTACTTGCAAAGCAACCAATATTTACCACACACCATGGGTTGCCACACTTGGGCTAGGATCTAGGCTCTCTTCTACTTCCAATAAGCCAAACCAACCTAGCAGTATTAGGAAGACAAAAGGTGGAGTCGATGTCACTGATGGAGGGTAGGAGACTGAGGGTGAGGCAAAGAATAAGAAACAGCTCAGTAACAGAGAAAAAGACAAGAGGGCCTGCAGGGACTTACTAGATCTTTCTTCTAATTTGTTCCTAGGTCATTTACTTGAATCTGAGTTATAAACTTAACTGAACATATATAGAACAATTTATATGATAAAAAACCAATAAGCTACCAGAAAGCTAATGAATGGACAGGGAACAGAGTTTCTTGGAGGTAAAAAAAAAACCCACAAAAGTAGGAAATGGCCATCAAAATCAGATAATGATCTTTACAGAACTGCATTCCGTGATGTCATCCTTCCCTTAGAAGTTCAAATACTTAATAGTTTCAGGAACTGAGAAAAAAGTCTTCCTGTCTCTAAGGACTACCTCTTGTGGGGAAGAAGAGAAAGCAATGGAATCAGCACATCTTTGTTCTCACAAGTTGTGTAACATGTATGACATCATTTAATGCACTAGTTTCTTCATCTGTAAAATGGGGCAATTAGATGCAAACACTAACTCAAAAGACTAAGCAAAAAGAAAGAGACCAATAATAAGGTAGCCTTCAACACGTCAGTGAGTAATACTTTTAAAAGCACATTAGGTCCTCAATCACCCCTATGAGAAAAGTAGAACATGGATTATTATTCACACTTTACAGAGAAGAGCACAGGCTCAAGTTAAAGGAGCTTGTTCAATGGCACTAAAGGACTAGCCCACAAAACTAGGCTTTAAAATTTATCAAGATAAAAGTAACATCATTCTGTTCCAAAGAAACGATCCAAAGAAACTCAATTTCCCATTCCCTCTCCTTTGGGGCAGTAAAACTTACCAGATAGAAAGGGGAACGTGGTGGTGGTGGGGGCTGACGTCGAGGCCGGGGACCACTGAACGAGGTAGCAGTGGAGGGAGGGCTAGGGGGACCAGAGCGCAATGTCAGTGTCTCAGGCTCTTCCTTGGAAACAGGCAGCCGGGATACCATGGTGACTGGCAAGGGAGTGGCACCAGAGGCGGAAACCACAAGGGAGGATGCCTGGGAAGCTGGGGCCTGTGTTGAGGCTGGGGCCAGTGCCAAAGTCTGAGCTGTGGCTGGGCCCAAGGCGGGCACTGGAACTGGGGCAGGGCTCAAGGTCAATGTCTGCACTGAAGCTGGGGCCAGGAGTGAAGCAGATGATGATACTGGAGCCAAAGTCAGAGTGTGAGCTGGGGTCAGGCCCACCGAAGAAGCAGGAGCCAGAGAAGGTGCTGGAGCCAGGGACAACGTCTGAGTTGGACCCAGTGGTGGTCCTGGTGTCAAAGACAGTGTCTGGGCTGGAGCTGGTACTAGGGATGATGCTGGAGTCAATGACAATGTCTGAGCTGAAAAGGGCCTCTGGGGTGTCCCTGTTCCCAAAGAGAGTGTCTGAGATGAAGATGAGCCGCCAAGAGTAGATGCTAAAGCTGGGGCTAAGGCCAGTGCCTGTGTAGAAGCCGGGCTTGGGAGAGGTGACGGAATCGGGGCTGATACCATAGTTTGAGTTGATGATGGAGCCAACACAGAAGTTGGGACTGGCACCAGTGAAGAAGCTGAGGCTAAAGGAGTTCCTGGAGTCGACGATGAAGCCAGAACTGGAACTGGAGTCTGTGATGGAGCCAGGACTGGAAGAGGAGTCAGAGGAGCTGGAGGTGCCAGGATTGCTGTCTGTGTAGCCAAAGAGGTGGCTAGAGCCTGAGATGCAGAAGGTGCTGGAGCCAGAAGGGAAGCCTGAGCTGGAGCTGCATTTGGTGCTGCCGGAAAAGAATTAGCCAGGGCAGAAGCTGGCACCAGAACAGGTGAACATGCTGGGGCCATGGCTGAGTTCAACCCTGGAACATGTGAAGGGGCTGGAGCCAACAACAGAGGGTGACCAGGAGCCTGAGATGGAGACAGGGATGAAGTTGTGGCCAGACCTACAGTCAAGGCTGACGCTGATGGCGAAGCCCCAGCTGGTGCCAAAGGAGGTCCAGGGGCCACTGAGACAACAGGTGCAAGTGCTGGAGTCACACTGGTCAACACAGCTGGGCCTGAAGCCGAAATGGGTAAGGGGGCTGAGATGGGAATGGTGAGTGAAGCTGAGGCTGGGGCAGAAAGCGTGGTAGAGGCAGAGATGGGGAGTGAAGATGACATTGGAACAGAGACTGTAGGGGACATAGGACTAGCATGGGGAGAGGAATTGGGAACTGGCATTGGAGAAGAGGCTGGCCCAGGGAGTGAGGATGGCACAGGAAGGGAAGAAGAGATGGTCAAGGGAGCAGGTCCTGGTGCTGAAGCTGTGGAGACAGAGGATGAGTTAGCCCCAGAATAATGCTTGCTCCTTCTATTACCCCCTCCCACCACCCCTTCCCTTAACCCCAGCTTCATTTATTTCCCAGAAAACATTCACTCCCACGCCGTAAGGTCAAAGATTCAAGGAATCTGACATCTTAACATATCATTTCCCTACGAAGTTCCAATAAATGTATCTCGGAATTAGGCAAGGACTCGAGATCCCAATTCTGGGGACCACTACAGTCAGTATGCTGGATAGTGAAGGGATCTGTTGTGACTTAAGAAACCCATTCTATCTCCATTCCTGTCAAAAATTTTCTGGCCTCAGACATCTGGACTCACCACTGACTTCAGGCGAAGAACTGTGGACCAGCTTGAGAAGGGGCCTCACCAGACTGGATGTGGGTACAGAGGCCCGGGCATTACTCAGAGTAGGTGTGGGTAGCCGGCCAGGGGTTACTGTGGGGCGTGGAGTCAACACAGCTGGAAGCCCAGAGCTCGGAGGCCGGGGTGCTGGGGCCAACGGAGGAACAGGAGTCAGTCCATCCCGTGGGGCCTGTCTCACTACAATCTTCACCACGCCTGTATTATTCACCATGGTTGGTGGCACTGCAAGAGGAAGCTACATTGAGAAAGTAGAAAAGAAACAAGAAACCCAAAGGATGGAAGAAGTCCAAGGGCAGAAGAGGGAAGCAGACCAATAGTGGAGATACTGGCAAGGAAAAACAATACTGAGGGAAGGTCGGACAGACAGTAGGCCAGGGCATGCCTGGAAGGACCAAGGCCTGCAAGAGCTAAGTAGGAAGGCCAGGAGCCTCACCCTGGTTAGCAGCAAGCGGAAGGCTGAGGCCAGTGGGGGCAGGGGTGGTGCTGGGGGTCGAAGAAGGCAGCACAGAAACAGGGGTGGGGCCAGGGGTCGGGGCCACGGCCTGGATGAGGGCCACATGGGCAGGCTGGCTGATGAGGTGGTGCTGCCCCCCTGCTGACACCAGGTGCACCACATTCCCTGGGGTAAAGGAAGAGAGAGAGAGAAAGAGAAGCAGCTATCAGCCGGAGGGAGGCAGAGAAGCAGGGCAAGAGGAGAGAGAACAGAGGAGATAACTTCATCTCTATCAAAAACTTCCTCCTCCGATTCCCCTTGGCTCCACCCACCAAACACTAGAGAAAGAAACACAGGCTGACATTTTAAGAGAGCCATGAAAAAAAAGAGGACAAGGAAGAAGAAAAAGGCAGGACAGGGGGTGGGTTTTACCTACTTTGCAGCGGGCGGGGCTGCCCCACGGCAAGCTGGCGCACCTGGGCACCAGTCAAAGTCAGCTTGTTGCCCTGGATTTGGAAGGTGAGAGGTTTGCTTCCCCCTGCACTAGCCACTGGACGTTGTGCCAGTGAGGCCAACTGGCTGATGCTGACCACTTCACCTGCTATGAATAAAGAAGGCTTAATGTATACAGGGCTCACTCTGCTCAATGCTACTCTGCAGACTCTCATGAGGCACAGGTCTCAGTTCCTCCAACCCTTCCCCTCAATTTACCATGTTCCAACAAGCTCAGCCTTCAACTAGTCTGAACTTTTCACATTCCCCTCCTTCCAATCCCACTTATTTGCTTAACAATCTCCTTTATATCATGTAATGGCCTTCCATCATACGGAGCTAATCACTACCCCCTTCTCTATGTTGTCCTTTTACTACAAATGATTTTCTACCAGTAGGCATAAGTGTCATCTCCTCAACTAGATTGTGAACTCCTTGAGGGCTCTTACTTGCTTATGAGTTATCAATATCTGACGAAATGCCTAATATATGTTAGCTGTATATTACCTATTTATATCTATCATATACCTATGGTAATACCTGTATATGATACTCTCTTATGTTCCTAAGCTTTTCTTCTCCAGCTTCAGGGCATATAAGCCTTCCTCCCTCACCCTCAGAGCCCTGGGAACTTACATGGCAGGCGAGCTTGCATATCAGGAGACAGGATGAGGCGCTGTGGTGCTGGAGTAGGAGCTGGTACTGCAGTGGTGGGAACAGTGGCTGTTGTGGTAGAAGTGGTGGCAGCAGCAGAAGAGAAGGTGTAGCCCGGTGGTACTGTCAGGGGCTTCAACAGGCTGGATGAGCCTGGGGGTGGGGCAGGACTCAGGCGAACAGGGGCAGGTGGGGCCGGCTTCAGGGATAGGGTTGGTGTGGGAGGCCGTGAGGTCCCACTCAGGACCCCCAAAGGGGAAGGCAACACTGTAAACACAAAGAAAACATCTGTCAGATATACCCTGATCAGAGCCTTAGCCAGCTCCCAGCAGCCTCCATACCTACTACTCCTTTCCAGCCCAACAAACACCACACTCGTCTCTAACCCAAGTTTTCAAACACTCTAATTTCATTTACTTTTCCTCCAATCTGACCAATCTATAAGTACTCTCCAACCCAACATTCTGGCTTTCTTGCAACTTACCCTGGGGGAGAGGCCCACTATTTGGCTGCAGTGGGGGCAACAAAACAGGGCCAGGAGGCCGGGATGCTGGAACAAGTGGGGGTCCAGTAGGCGAGGCTGACACCATCAGTGGTGCTGGCAGCACTGGGGGGATTGGGCCGGGGGTAGGCTGAGCTGAGAGCTCAGGGCCTGAGGGGGATCGGACTGGTACAGGACCCAGGAGGGTCCGTGGGCTGTTTACTACCACCACTGTCCGGCCTTCTTGCTTGGGCACTGGCTGCAGCATCCTATGAGGAAAAAACAAGGGGGTAAATAGGTAAGGAGGGAGAATAAGGACTAAGAAAAAAAGAACAAAGACAACACCCAAAAGAGAAAGGGAAAAAAAATCTGAGATAACCAAAAAGCACTACACAGGGAAAGGGGGGAGAAATCAATGATAAACACGAGAGCTTCTAGTTATTTTCTCCCCTAATCCCTCCTCCACAGTATTCTGCATCCATCGCAAATAAACATTGTAGCCCTAGCCTCCAACTCTTTCTATTCCATCCCAATCCCCCTCAGCCACCTGTAGCCACTTTTTCTAGGAATCCATTCCCTTATTCTTCAGCCTTGGTACCTGTTGACCTTCATCTTGACTGGCTTGGGCCGGGGTGGGGGGTCAGGAGCAGTAGCCACCTCTAGCAGTACCCGACGAGACAGGCGGTGCCGGGGTAGAAATGTGTCAGCCTCATATCTAGAGACTCGACCCTCCAGGCCAATAAGATCGAAACGACCCATGTCTATCCGCTGGCACAAGAAGGAACACAAAAGCATGGTGTCAAAGGGACCAATGGGGCAAAAATTTCTTGGGTATGACACCAAGAGCACAGATAACCAAAAAATACTGACAAATTGAACTCTATCAAAGGACACTATCAACAGAGTAAAAAGGCAACCCTTAAGAGTGGGACGAATATTTGCAAATCATTTTATCTCATAAGTGGTTATATCTAGAACATAAAAATTCCTACAACTCAGTAACAAAAACACAAACAACCCAATTTAAAAATCAGCGAAGGCCTTTAACAGATACTTCTCCAAAGAGAATATACAGTAAGCACATGAAAAGATGCTCAGCATCATTATAATTAGGGAAATACAAATGAAAATCACAAGATACCACCTCATACCCATTCAGATATTACTAAAAAACTAAACCAACACACACACACACACACACACACACACACACACACACACGGTTGGCAGTCACTATGGGATATGGGAAACAGTATGGCAGTTCCTCAAAAAATTAAAAATAGAATTACTACTTACTATATAATCCACCAATTCCATTTCTGGGTATACAGTCAAGCACCACATAATGACATTTCAGTCAATGAAGGGCTGCATATACAATGGTGGTCCTTTAAGATTACACTGGAGCTGAAAAATTCCTACCGCCCCGTAACATCTACCCATCCTAATATTGCAGTGCAACTCATTTCATGTTTGTGGTAATGCTGGTGTAAACAAACCTAATGTGCTACCAGTCATGTAGAGGTATATAGCACATATAATTACATATGGTACATATTTAATAATGATAAATAAGTATATTACAAGTTTATGTATCTAACTTATTACATTATTTTAGAGTATACTTTTTCTACTCATTAAAAAAAAAGTTTGCTATAAAACAGTATGCTGGGTTAGGCCAGCAGCAGCCTCATACGTGTCTTATTGTATCATTCTCTTGTGCTCCACTTTGTCTTGTGTTCTTTTGTAAATTTACCGTGCACAGTAATGTCCTACACCTTCACATTCACTCACCACTCACAGCTTCCAGTCCTACAAGCTCCATTCATGGTAAGTGCCCTATACAGACGGTACCATTTTTTAACCTTTATACTGTATTTTTACTGTACATTTTCTATGTTTAGATACACAAATACTATTATGCTACTATTGTCTACAGTATTCAGTCTAGTATGCTCTTAGGTTTATAACCCAGAAGCACTATGTTACACCATACAACCTAGCTGTGTAGTAGGTTACACCATTAAAGTCTATGTTAGTGCACTCTATGATGTTCGCCACAATGATGAAATCACCTACAGACACATTTTTCTTAACATATCCCCAACATTAAGCAAAGCATGACTGTATATCCAAAAGAGAACTGAAAGTCAGGAACTACTGGGTTAACTAAAAAGTTCGTTTTGTCTTTTTCTGTACAATGGCTCTAGTAGTGCTTGTCTTTAACTTCATTCAAAACCATTTTGTTCGATTTATTGTGACAGCTGTCATACCAGAGTGCATTAAAAAAATATTTATCAAAATTGGTGAATTTTTGTGTGACCATTTTAGTATTGAAAATGGAAGAAAATATGCAACATTTTCAGCGTATCGTGCTTTATTATTTCAAGAAAGGTAAAAACGCAACTGAAATGCAACATAAGATTTGTGCAGTGTATGGAGAAGGTGCTGTGCCTCATTAAACGTTGTCAGAAGTGTTTTGCTAAGTTTCTTGGTACTACTGAAATTTTGGCCAAATAATTCTTTGCTGTAGGGCTGTCTTACTCATTGTAAGAAGTTTAGCAGCACCCCTGGCCTCTACCCACTAGAAGCCAATAGCGGGAAAGAGCCAACATACTCAAAATATCCAAGTGAATAAAGTTATTGGTGAAAATGAAAAATGTCTTTTATTTTACAGAAAAAAAAAAATGGACTTTTTGGCCAACCCAATGTATCTCATTCATATGTGAGATGTAAAATTGAAATTAAGAAATGAGCAAAGACGACAACCAAACAAAAACTGAGACACAGACAACAGTGTGGTAGTTAAAGGAGGGAAAGCAGGGGTGCATAGAAAAGGGTAAAGGGAGTCAAATATATGATGGCAGGACAAGACCTCACTTTGGGTGGAGAACACAAAATGCAATATATAAATGATATATTATAGAATTATACACTTAAAACCTATATATTTTATTAACCAATGTCACCCCAATATATTTATTAAAGGTTTTTTTAAAAGAGAGAACTGAAAGCAGGGACTTGAACAGTTATCTGTATACCTATGTTCATAAAAGCATTATTCCAAATAGCCAAAAGGTAGAAGCAACCCAGTGTCTACTGACAGACGAATGGATGAACAAAATGTAGTGTGTATGTGTTGTTACATGTATATACAAATACATGAATAAAACCCAACCTTAAAAAAGGAAATCCTGACAAATTCTACAACATGGATGAAACTTGGAAGACATTCTGCTAAATGAAATAAGGCACTCACAAAGGGACAAATACTGTATGATTCCACTTATAGGAAGTACCTAGAGTACTCAAAATTTCTTTTAAAATATATATATTTTTTTATTTTAATGAGAGGGGAAGGGAAGGAGAAACAGAGGGACAGTAACATCAATGTGTGAGAGATACATCAGTCGACTCTCACATGGCCCCAACAGGGGATCCAGGCCCATAACCCAGGCAACATGCCCCGACCGGGAATCGAACTGGCAGCACTCTATCCACTGAGCGCCACACCAGCCAGGTCTAGAGTATTCAAATTTACAGACAAAAAGTAGAATGGTGGCTGCCAAGAGTGGGGAGCAGGGGGAGAATGGGGAGTTAATATTTAATGGGTACAGAGTTTAGGTTGGAAAGATAAGAAAAGTTCTGAAGATGGATGGTGGTAATGGTTGTACAACAATGTGAATGTAATTAATGCCACTGAATCATGTGCTTGAAATGGTTAAATAGTAAAATTTGTTATATATTTTTCCACAATAAAAACAAAAATGGAGATGGGGTAGGAAATAGCCCAAAAGAGTGAAGGAGTAGAAAAATAAAATAGTTAAGTATTATTAACATGCCAGGCTCTTTCAACAAGATTAACACAATTTTCACAAACTTACTGCAGAATAGGCCATATAATCCTTGTGTTGAAGGGCAAGCAAATAGGGTTAGAGGTTAATAATTAGCTTGCCCCAAGTGACACAGCTAAAAAACGATGAAACTAGGGGAATAATGCTGAGATGACAGGAGAAGGAAGGACGCAAAAGATCAGACTTTAGTCTAAAGAAGTGAAGGTTTGGGGTAGGGCCAATAACCTTGAGGGCAAACTACTTACCTGGAGGGGATGGATATCAGTGGCCCTCAGGACCAGAGAGGCAGTGCTGAAACAAATGCCTGGGGTAATGAAGGGGGAAGTAACAGGTCGAGGGTCAAACAGGTTTGGATGGTTGCAGACTTTTCGCAGCTGCATCAAAATGTTGATGACGCTCATGAAATGGCCAGTGGCTAGTGTCTCCTTCGTTCTGGGAGAAAAGAAAAATAAATGGGGTATCCTGACTGGCACCTCTGACCTCTACTTCAATCTAGAGTCCCAGGGCCCACCCTCAGTCCTCCCTTACGTGGTCTGTGCCATGAAGTCATCGTAGAGACAGCGCTGGCGCTTGGAGAGCCGGCAGCGGATAACATGCTCATACTTTTTAGGCATCTGCTTCTCAACATCCACCTTAACTCGGCGCAGCAAAAAAGGCCTCAAAACCTAAATGCAAATAATCAAGAGGCTGACAAGAGAACAATGAACACTGAGCCCTCTAGTCTAGCTCACCTAGCTGGAGGTTGGCTTGATAACCAGCTGGGTGCTGCCTTAGCCCATCAGTAAATACTCATGGAATATGCCAGGAACTGATCACACAAATATGAGTCAGATGTAGGCCCTCCCCTCCTCACAAAGGAATTGTGCTTTCTGCTAAAGGAGACCTCCATAAAAATTATACTACAACTTAAGAAGTGATAAAGAGAGCACTGGGTACAAGACGATGAAAGTAAGTCCAGGAGAGAAGCTGAGAACAAAAAGTGGCGCAGTGACAGCAGCACAGAAAACAAAAGGCAAATCTGAGCTCTCAGAAGGTAAAATATGATAGGACACAGTCATCAAGGTAACATGAAAGAAGTGAAGAGAGATAAAAAGGTATAGTTAAGGAAGTCTTCTCAGTTTCTAGTTCGATTTACCAAAATGATGGTGTGATTTACCAAATGGAATAAAAATAATAGGGTACAAAGCTTGAGATGTTTGGGTTAGAATATAGTGAGTTCAAGAACAACTTTAAAGATATCAAGTCAAACTTAAATACAGGTCACACGATCTACAGATTTGAGGGAACAGAAACACAAATTAAGAGTCTTTAAGGCCTTATGAATGAGTATGCCTATGAGATACATAAATTGGGAGGCAAAAAAATAAAGATCAGAATAATAAGAAATATTACTTAAAAGCTGGACAAAGAAAGAGGAGCCAGAATAGACAAGAAAGGGAGGAAAGTAAAGGGGTGGAGGGAGAGAAAAAGAGGGGTGGGAGGAGAAACACAAAACACAAAGTTGAGGAAAGCCAGGTAAAGAGAAATCCAAGCAGGAACTGATGAACAATAGCATTCTACTCAAAAGAAAACAAGTAAAACGATGACAAAGACAAGGTCACTCAGTTTGGCAATGGGTCAGTCACTGGAACACTGTAGCTTGACATCTGGGTGAATTCAATCTCTCTCTGCCTAAATTCCCTTTCCCTGAGGGTTTCTGCCCTTAGGTCCTCACCTTTCCCAATACCAGTGACAAACTGCTACAGGTCCTACCTTGTGGAGGCGTTTGACTAGACCTTCATTGTACTCTTGGCTGCCCTCAATCATGCCAGTTAGGGGGTTAGAGAACCATTCTTTGAACTCGCGATGAGACTGGAAGACATGGGGCATCAGAAAGTGCATCAAAGACCACAGCTCCATGAGACTGTTCTGCAAGGGAGTTCCTGTCAGGAGCAGGCGTCTCTGGCTGCAAAGAGACAGAGGAAATTAAGAGGGAGGATGGTCAGCCAGCTCTCAACTTTCTGAGCATCCCACCCTTCAGACCAAGTCAACCCTTCCATGAAACCCCATCTCCATTTCCACCTGTTGAAGTTGAGCAGTGACTGCCAACGCTGTGACTTGAAGTTCTTGATGTTCTGAGCCTCATCCAGAATGAGATAGCGCCAGTTCTTGCGACGAAAGGCCTGGTGGTCCTGCAGCACCAGCTTGTAAGATGTGATACATACATGGAAGGCATTGGGCTTGGTCCAGCCCTGAGGTATCAGAAGAAAGCAGCAAATGGTGGGGAGGAAAAAAAAAAGGGGTAAGGTCCTTACGGGACAGAAATCGGGTTAGGAGAAAACAAAGTCCCAGGAGCAGAATGAAGCAACAGAAAGGGGAGAGAAAGAAACTCATCTGAGGAAAGAGCCTAAAAGAAAATGAGGTGCTGGGGCAGGGGAAGGGAGGTGTTCACATGGAGCTGCAAACCTGCCGCTTGAGCTTCCTCTCTTTCTGGGCTCCATAGTAAGTGAGGATTTTAAAGCTGGGGCACCAACGCTTCAGCTCCATCTCCCAGTTCAACATCACACTGGTGGGGACAATGATCAAATGGGGACCCCAGTTACCTGTTTAGCAAAAGAACGAAAGACGTATAACATGATAACTATAGTCAGTACCGTACTACATATTTGAAAGTTGCTTAGATCTTAAAAAGTTCTCATTGTAAAAAAAATTTTTTTATAACATGTATGGTGACAGATGTTAACTAGACTTACTGTGGAGATCATTTGTCAATGAATACAAATACCAAATTATGTTGTACACCTGAAACTAACATAATGTATCAATACTCCTCAAAATAAGACACAGAAAGATTTTAAAGGGCAGGGGCAGGGGAAGAACAAGAGATGGGCCCTGACTGGTGTGGTTCAGTGTGTTGGACACTGTCCTGCAAACCAAAAGGTCGCCAGTTCAATTCCCTGTCAGGGCACATGCCTGCATTGTAGACCAGGTCTCAGTTGGGGATGTGAGAGAGGTAACCAATTGATGTCTCTCTTTCCCTCTCCCCGAAAATAAATAAAATCTTTCAAAAAAGATAAATAAAAATAAATCTTGCCCTGGCTGGTGTAGCTCAGAGGGTTGAGCACAGGCTGCAAACCAAAGGGTTGCTGGTTCAATTCAGTCAGGGCACATGCCTGGGTTGCAAGCCAGGTCCCCACTGGGAGGCCACGTGAGAAGCAACGTGAGATAGAAAAGCACATATCAATGCTTTTCTCCCTATCTTTCTCCCTTCCTTCTCCTCTCTCTAAATATAAGTAAAATCTTTAAGAAAAAAAACTTTTAAATGAGAAATGGTAAAGAGATACACAAGGAAACTTCAGGGTTCTTCATCCTTACACCTAACTCTGACCACTCTGTCCTAATGGCCCTTCCTAAGAATCCTAGCACTTATGCTGGCCTCTCTATGAGAGACAGGGGACAACCCCAAAAAACCTGGAATTATCTTCTGGAGGATGGGCCCCTTATAGTCCAGGCTCCCCCCAACCCTGCTAGGTGAGTGTTCTAGGAACCCATCTGTATCAGTGTACCAGCTAGCATCGTTGTGAGAAGCTGTGTTTGGCTTCAGTGACTTTTTCTGGGAAGACTTTCAACATGTTTGCCCGTTTCATGAGGGGTGACTTACCAGTGCACCTGCCTACACCATGCTGAGTGTTCAGCAGTTTTGGCATGACCCCCATGCCCCACCCTCTCTATTTACCCAATCTTGCTCCAAGTGATTTCTTTTTGTTTCCCTGGGTGAAAAAAGTCCTCAAAGGGAAACGTTTTGCCAATGTGAAAGAGGTGAAACAAAAAAACAGCAGAAGCACTAAAAGGCATCAAAAAATCAACAAGTTCAAAAACTGTTTTGAGCAGTGGAAAAAATGTCTCCATAGGTGTACTGCATCAAATGGAGAGTAATTTGAAAGTGAATGAAGTTTAAACATGTAGGAATACACAATTTTTTTATAAATAAATTCCAGGTATGGGCGGGGGGAGAGTCCCCCGCCTTGTACAGCTACTGACCAAAGTCAATGAGGCTACTAATACCATCCTACAGCTGCAGTCACCATTAAACCAGCTCCCCGGGGAGTTGGCCAAGGAGATCAAGCAGAAGGGGCCTGCCTAGTTACCTTTCTCACAAGCCAAGTGTGCAAGCAGGGAGATGGTCTGGATCGTCTTGCCTAGCCCCATCTCATCAGCAAGAATGCCATTAAGCTTCTTCTCATACATAGTAACCAGCCAGTCCAACCCAATGTGTTGGTACTCCCGGAGCTGGCCCCGCAGAAGCAAGGGGATAGGCGTCTTCACCTGGCAGGAAGAGAAATGTTATGGTGAAACCAAGGCATTCATCACTCAGCAACAGGAAAGTCAATATGGGGAAGCAGAAGCTGAGGTATAGGAATACCTGTGTAGTGGCCAAGGTGTAACCCTTGGGCTGGAGACTTTCAGCTGCTGCAGCAATGTCAGTAATTTCTTTCTTAGGGCCGAGAGTGGTGGCTGGCCCTGGGGTGGGAGGTCCACTGCCCCCATCTGCCTCACTCTGCTCTTCATCCCGGGCAAGCAAGTACTCTACCCCAAAGTCATCCTCCTCTTCTTCCTCATCTGCTTGGCTGTGTGATTGGGACTCCTCAGACTCCTCAGACTCAGATTCCTCTGATTCTGAACTGCCACTCGTTTCTTCCTCCTCTGAATGTTCATCTTCCTCATCCTCGCTCTGCTCCTCAGCAGAGTCTAAAGCACAAGACCAAGGCTTAGTGCTCACCATACGACTTTTTCAGTGCCGGCCCTCCCCAGTTCCTGCCTTATGACCACACATTTACCTGACTGACTGCTACTATTCTCTTGAGGAGCCTCTTCACCTTCCATGACCACCTCTGGTTCACAATCAGAACTGTTAGTGTCAACTTCATCTTCATCTTCCTGTTCACTACTCCCAGAACCTGGGACAGAGGCATCAGAGGCATAGGCTCCTGCATACTGCTGTAGTAGCTCCTCCATAGACAGCTCACCTGGAAAAGAAATAAAGGGTAAGTTTTGGGTGCTTCAGGGAAAATGAGGAGATATCTGAGAGGTGCCAGTTCATTTTACCTAGGTCTCTGTAGGCAATGCTAGGCCCAGGTCCAAGGGAAGACCAAAAAAAAAAAAAAGTTTACTTTCATCACCAGCTACCAAAGCCAAGCCTTACAACATGGGCTAGAACCACGGATGGTGTTGCCCTCCACTAGGAAGGACAATATCAATTTGATGAATCTCCCTTTAAGGTACAGATAAAACATAACCAATATCCTCTTACAATGGCTCTTCCCTCCATGAGCTCTCGAATCACTCTGTTCAAAATTCCATAACATTCTAATTGTAACTATTCATTTATAAATCTGTCTTTAACATTAGAACTAGAGTTCCTCCAGAGGGAGTAAATGTGTCGTACTCATCTCTTTATTTCTGCAACTCCACAGAGGAGACACAAGAGTATGAGCATTACAATGTCTAGTGAATGTCACCTTCTCGAGCTAACTCGCTCAGTTCCATGGCATGATCCACCTCCCCTTCCAACTGCTCCTCAGCTGCTATGGTATCCTCTTCATCCTCCGCTAGGAAAGAGAATAAAGCAAAATCAATGGGGACAGAGGTACAAGTGGAAGAGGTAAGAAAGCCTGAAACATTAGATCCGAACTATTCAAAGGTTATGGGGCAACAGGATAAAGAAAATAGGCCTGACCTTCATCCTCGTTGGCAGTGAACTCTTCGTCATCCTCATCTGGATGCCAAGGCTGTTTGTTTCGCTGTGTAACAGAGGAAGGTGGGGGTTTTACCTGTATGTCAAAAAGGATGAAAAGGGAGAGAGCCTATGGTTAGAGCAACAGGAGAAAGACACAATGCTGAATATGATGCCACAAAGTAAGCCTCTCTGTGCCACTGGCAGAGTCCCCATGCAAGGATGCAATCAAGGGTTTTCTTTCAGCACAAGCTACCAAATCTTGGCCCAACTGCCTGGGGGAGGACCTGTGAAAGTGCTAGAAAAGAAATACAGGTCGTCAACACCATTCCCATGCACTCAGACATATGGAGTCACAAAGACCTTGGCCTAAAAGAGACTTCGAGTTTACCATCTCAGCTTCAAATCTACAAACCAATAATGGAGTAATGGGACCATTTCACAGAAGTAGCAAAGGCCAAAATATGTGTTTTTCAAATTCAAATTTCAAATTTTTAAATTCACACAGCAATTTAAAGAGTAGAGTACAACCCTGACTGGTGTGGCCCAGTGAGTTGGGCGTCGTCCTGCAAACTAAAAGGTCACCAGTTCAATTTTTAATCAGGGCACACACCTAGGTTGCAGGCCAGCTCCCCAGTTGGGGCTGTAGGAGAATTAACTAATCGATGTTTTCCTCCCACATCTATGTTTTTATCTCCCTCTCTTTCTCTGCCCCTTCCCCTCTGGCCAAAAATAAATGAATAAATTTTTTTTAAAAAAGCAGAGTACATACACTTTTCCACTACAGCATTAGAGACTGCCCATCCCAGACTGCAACTTGCCCCAAATGCAGATTCTTCCCTATCCATCCCCAAATGAGAACCCCAGAATTACCTTTAACCAGGGAGGACTCCTGAAAACAACCACCAACCTTACAGACCAGAATTCCATCCTGGAACCTCTCCCCCTGTCCCTGAGCCCTCCCTCTACCCATTCTGCCCATACCTTCAGTGCTTGAGAGGGCTCTTCCTCACCACCATCTTCAGGCCCATCTCGGGTGTCACTATCATGAGATGATGGGGTTCTTGAAGGACTGGAAGGCCCTCCTAGCAGCTGAGGAGGAAGGGAACGGAGCAGCTCTTCCAGTGGCAGTTCTCCCTCGCGTCTAAGCAGCTCAATCTCACGCCTCTGGGTCTCTGCATCATTGCCTTCCTGCTGTTCTTCAACCTCAATCGTCTCCTCATCATCTTCTTCCTCCTCCTCTTGGGGCTGGAAGTCCCCATCTATAGCAGGAGAACAAGGTCACAAAGTCCACGGGCCCCTGCAAGCCACAGGGTGGGTTTTCAGCTCTTGAAAGGGTACATGAGGAAGAGTAGCAGAGCCAAAGAGGACACACACCTTCATCATCCAGCTGGGAAACTGGGGGTGGAGGACTAGAGGCAGCTGAGGAAGAGCCAAGACAAGGGGAGGAGCCAGCTTTGCTGGAGGCTAGAGGCTGGTTGAGGCTCTGAGACAGAAGGTCTGAGTACTTTTCAGTTTGCCCCACAATGAAGTCCAAGTGCAGGTCCAGAGCTTTTTTGCGCTTTTCCTCCAGCCGGGACTGTTGCTTGAATTGCACCACCTGCCGCAAGCATGATATGGATGGTTCACCAAGATAATCTTTTATTCATGTACTCTTTTACTCAACACTTAGGGCAGCCTTCTCTATTCTCAGCCCTGGACTGGCTTTTTAGAAGGAGGAACTTCTAAACCCTAAATAACCTTAAGAGTGCTTCTAAGGAAAACACAAAAGGGAGAAAAGGGAGAGAGGAGTCAGCTTAGCTTCAAGCAACAGAGAAACATTTGCAAATGTATCTGGAACTGATCTTAAAGCCTAAAAAGCTCTTCCCTAAGTAGAAATGAGGATAAAGCCATTCCCAGCATTAGAAAGCCAGGTATTAATGGCCAGGGACATGCAAAAGGAACAGTTCGAAGTGAAGAGAAGAAGAAAAGGAACTGGCAGGGCACAAAAGACTGAAAATACAGAGAGAAGCCAGGCAGTTCTTGAGAAACAATAGCAAGTTAATATACATGAACAACTTAATTAATGAGAACTCTGTGATGGTACAAATAGGTATTAGAAAAAGCATGCTGAATACCCTGTAAAGGACAGATGGCCTAGAGGAGCCAGTAAGCCCTACTAACAATCCCCCCTCAAATTGATCAGGGAATCTGATAGACATTTCTTCAAAGAGGACACACAGAGGGCCACTAATCATCAGGGCAGTGTAAATTAAAACCACAATGAGATATTACCTCACGTCTGTCAGAATGGCTATGATCAATAAATCAACAAATGTTGGTGACAAAGTGGAGAAAAGGGAACACTTATGCACGTTGGGATTGCAAACTGGTGTAGCCACTATGGAAAACAGTATGACGGTTCCTTAAAAAATTAAAAATAAAACTACCATATGACCCAGTAATCCCACTTCTGGGAATTTATCCAAAGAAACCCGGAACATTAATTCCTAAGAATATATGCACCCCTATGTTCACTGCAGTGTTATTTACAATACCCAAGATACAAAGCAACCCAGGTGTCCCTCAATAGACAAAGGGATAAAAAAGATGTGGCACGTATACACAATGAAATACTACTAAGGCATAAAAAAGAACAAAATCTTGCCATTTGTGACAACACAGACACAGAAAGAATTATGCTAAGTGCAGTAGCCAGACAGAAAAAGACAAATACCCTGTGATCTAACTTGTATGTGGAATATAAAAAAATAAAATAAGTAAACAAACAAAACAGAAGCAGCCTTGGCTGATGGGGCTCAGTGGATGGAGTGAACCAAAGGTTTCTGGTTCAATTCCCATTCAGGGCACATGCCTGGGTTGTGGGCCAGGTCCCCAGTTGGGGGAGCAGGAGAAGGAACCACACATTGATGTTTTTCTCCCTCTCTCCCTCCCTTCTCCACTCTCTAAAAATAAATAAATAAAATCTTATAGGGGAAAAAGAAAAACCAGAAGCAGACTTATAGATACGGGGAACTGATACGTGACAAAATGGAGGGCTTTAGTGGGGCTGGGTGATAAAGATGAAAGGATTAAGAAGCACAAATTGCAATTTCAAAATAGTCGTGGGTATATAAAGTACAACATGGAGAATATAGTCGGTAACGTTTTAATAACTATGTATGATGTCAAGGTGGTACTGAACTTATCAAGAGATCACTTTATAAGTTACATGGATGCCTGACCGGATGCTTTCAGGTATACTATGTTGTATACCTGAAATCAATATAATATTGAATGTCAACTGTAATTAAAAAATGAAAATTTAAAACTATCCCCAAAGACAGGGCCCATTTCCACTGTACTTTTTTCTTCTTCACAGCACTTAATAAAAGAAAGGTCCAAAGCACAATAGAAATAACATTGGAGTTGCATGAAATTGTAATATTCATTTACTCACAAAGTTTGATCATTCCTGCTACCACGCTACCTACCAACCAAACCCAAGGCATCTACCTTTCCCAATCCCTGCTCCCTACCTTCTCCACATTGCTCCAAAACTGCCTGACATCCTTGGCCATGGTGGAGGCAATTCGGCGCAACTTGGCCTGCTCCTCCCTCCTGGCCCGTTCCTCTTTCTGCCGCTGCTCCTCGTGGTGCCGAATCACCATTCGCACTACCTGTGGGAATTAGAAACCTGTATAAAAGCACTCCAAGGCCAGATCCCAAGTCAAAAGCAAAGAAAATAATCAAAACCAGGAAAGCCAGATTGCCTCTTAAGGGTATGATCATTAATAAGTATCCTACACTGTTCTGTTTGGTTTCCTTCTAATCAACCCACCTATCAAAAAAAAGTAAACCTGAGAAAGAGATGGAAGGTAGGCCCCGTTGAAGACATACCTTACGGGCCACACCCCGTTTCCAACGGCGCTCCTGAGCAAAGTCCGCAGAGAGCCACTGCATCTCCTCACATAGATAGTCCCAGTGGCCTTTGGGGCGCGGAGGCTCGGGAACTTTAGGCAGCCTCTTCAGTGACCAGAAACCCTCCTTCCGCAGCTCAGCAATTCGAGTCTCAATCTCAGCCTCCTGTTGAGGGAGAACTAGGTCAGTCAAGTTCCTGGACCTATACTCCACCTCATGACCATGGCTGAATTACTGAGCACTGACTATATGTAAGAACTGGCTCAACTGAGTGTTTTATACTTAAGTCCACATAACAATTCTACAAGTAGGTATTACACTCTTCTCAGATGAGTGAAAAAAAGATCAAGGAGATTATGTGATTTACTTGAGATCACATAGCCAGAAGTATTAATAAGCTGAGAATTAAAAATATGTCTTTCTCCACTCCCCATGAATATAGGTAAGATCTGGGCAAACATATCCCAAGGGAACTTCTCAGAGAAGCAAGAAGCACAAGTTTCTTTACTGACTCTAGACATAAGGGTTCTTATCATTGTAGAACTCTACTTACACAGGAGTGTGGTCATGTTTAGAAGTATGCTATAAAGCCCAACTAACACAATTTGTTTGTCTTCAAAAAGTACTATTTTTAGAAAAATGTATTTTAGTGAAAATACTAAAAAGTTATACAACAAAACATTAACAGTGATTACTATAACCAAAAAATAACATTATTTCTACATTGATTATACAGGGTGGAGCAAAAGCAGGCTTACAGTTGTTAAATATATGAAAGTTTATTATTCTATTATTTTCCATATAAACTGTAAACCCACTTGACTTTTGCCCCACCCTGTATTTCATAAGGGGAAAAAAAAGCATTTTAATTTTTTTTCATTTAACAGAGGTGACTTAAAAAACATAAGACAATTGCCCTCATTATTCTTGTCTCCCTACAAAGACTAATCGAGAGAAAATAACAGCCAGAGATGAGTCAGGGAATTAAATGGCCTGATGGTGAACAAAATATTTTTAAAATGGGCATTTAGAACAATAGCTCTCAAATGTGAGCATTCACCAGAATCATCTGAGGTGCTTTTTAAGGCAGACTGCTGGGCCCTACCCTTTAGTTTTAAATGGGTAGGTGGAAGAGAGGCACTAAGAATTTGCATTTCTAAAAAAAAAAAAAAAAAAAAAAAAAAAAAAAGATTTGCATTTCTAGCAAGTTTCTAGGTGAAGCTGATGCTGTAGACCCATAGACCACACTTACCACTGGACAAATAAGCAGAAACCAGTTAACCTTTTTTTTTTCTCTTTTCAAAAAATTGTTTTCTTTATTGATCCCAGAGAGAGGGGAAAGAGAGGGAAAGAGAGAGGGAGAGAAACATCTATGTGATAGAGAAACATCAATCAGTTGCCTCTTGCACATGCTCCAACTGGGGACTAAACCCACAACCCAGGCATGTGCCTTGACCAGGAATCAAACCCTTGACCTTTTGGTTTTCAGGATGATGTCCAACCAAGTCATACCAGCCAGAGCAACAGTAAACTTAAGAACCTCCCAGCTCACAAAGCACTTTTATGTCTTTGATTTAAACCTAACAGCCTACAGACTATTACGTCATCCCTATCTTATGAAAAGAAAATGAGGCTCAGCGTTTAAGAGACTTGCTCAAGATCATGTACGTTAAGGCAGAATCCATATACCACGAGAAAAGAAATGTAAAATATCCATGGAACACAGGAGTTCAGGGAACAAGACTCTCAAGAATCCTCACAAGTCTTTTCTATACTTACATGCTTGGCTTGCTCTGCAATCTCAGCATGGCTCTTCTCCCACTTTGGACCCTTGTTAGCCAGGTCAGCAACCTGGAGTAAGCTAAGCCCCTCCAGGGACACTGAGGCACCATCTGGGGGTCCTGGAGGTCCATCCAGAGAGGAATCTTGAGCTATATGCTGGGGGGAGATGCCACCTGCCCCACTAGAGGCTGGGGAACTGGATGAGGCAGGGGAAACAGGATTGCTGCCTGTCATGCCGTCCGACACCATCTAGAAAAGGGGAAAAAGAAAGATAAAATGAATGCTTAGCACTGTACCAGGAGTTTAAAGTACATTATTTCACAAGAAAGAAAACTCTGAAGTAAGGTAATAACCTCATTTTGTAAACACAAACCTTTGGGGTAAGGTTTTTAGTAAGGTGTTTGAGAGGGCAGAACCAAGCTTATTGAAGAAGCTTGGCATGCCAAGAGTAGCTATAATCTAATAATATTAAAAAATACTACATAGTATTCTTTAACAGTGAGTATTCAAGAATACTACAGCCTAGGATTTCAAATTTTAATGAGTCTTTCAGAACCTCAATGATTTCACAAACGTAAATAAATCCCTATTTTTTCCCTCCTTTTCATGGCAAGTGTGACAGAGTCACCTATGCAAATAAATGTGAGCTACCACCAAATTCAAAAGGCCTGAAAAATCAAAAATCACCTAAACCTTTTTATATTCATTACCAGTCTTGGTAGTTTCCTTTACTGGGGAGGTGTGAGGGGAAGCAGGGGGGTGAGGGGTACTGTCCTCAAACACTCACCTATTATTTTACAAGGTCCTGCACAAGCAATAAGTAAAGAAAAAGTCCTAATTAAATATGGATAGTGAGGGAACTCATGAAATTCACTCCAGTGCGCAAGCTTCTGTGTGCTACTCAAATTCCTACTCAGCTAAATGACAAGACTGTATGTCAAAAAATTTTCCAGCTGCTCAAGCTAATTATAAGTATCAAATCCATCACCATCGAAAGCCTACTGCATACGAGCCTAGGTCTGTCTAGTGTAAAAAGCCACAATTTTCCCCCCTACTCCCTTAACCTTCTTGGTATGAAAAAAGAATGAACACTACACACATACACACACCACCCAAAGAAAATGAGCTATTCTCAAATCACAGTCTTAGAAGCGTGTTGTCCCAACCTGCCTTTCCAACCTGGCCTAATTCAACCTTTTTCAGGTAACAAGAAGTTTCCATACTCTCAGAGATCAATGTTACACTAATACCAAGTACAATATAAGTATCCACCAGGCTTAACAGTTCACGTGAAGATTCTCTAAACTCAGTACCCAGGTCGCTAGAATCATAAAAATATGGCTAAGACCTGTCATGTTTTGTTTCGTTTCTTTTCTTTTCTTTTTTTTTTAAGATTTTATTTATTTTTAGAGATAGGGGAAGGGAAGGAGAAAGAGAGAGAGAAACATCAATGTGTAGTTGCCTCTTGTGCACCCACCACTGGAAACCTGGCCCACAACCCAGGCATGTGCTGACTGGGAATTGAACCAGCAACCCTTTGGTTTGCACTCAATCCACTGAGCCACACGAACCAGGGCAGACCTGTCATACTTCTTCTGCCTCAAAGCCAGAAGACCATAAAGCAGAAGCAGAGAAGGAACTCTCCCCCCTTTCAAACCTGTGTCTGCAGAATTGGAAGCTGAGGGTGACCAGGGGAGGGGCTGCTCTGCATGGTCCCACTCCCAGGCTCCTCTTTGGATGCCTGATGAACGACTGGGTCGTTGTCACCACTGCTGCTGGCCGAGGGGCTTGCGTCCGGCTGCAGGGCATGCTGGGAGCTGGCCTCATTCTGGGCCACAGGCCACCGGGACCCGCCTTCCAGGGCCCGGGGCCCACTAGGGCGTCCCAGCCTCCGCTCAGGTCCACTGGCCTCTGGAGCACCTAAAGTAGGGTAAGAGTAGAAATGGGATTTAAATATATTAAAGAACCTTTTAAGTTGCCAGAGATAACACTTGAAAAAGATAAACAAACAGTGATTATAGTCTCGTTTCTTGAGCAGCTACTATGTGTCAGACACTTTTCTTAGTACTTATTTGATGTATTCTATACCCTCACATCTACCCTATGAATGACGTACTTTTTATGGCATAATAAACGTTTACTTAGTTCCTTCTATGTAATGAAGAGCCATGCAGAAACAACTCCTCACCTAAAGGGATATCATATTCTAACATTTTCTGTATTTTACAAGTTAGGAAGAAATCAGGAAAAAAAACCCAGACCAAATGACTTGCAAAAGATTACAATAAGGAATGGTAGGAGGAAGACTTAAATCTAATGCCAAAACCATGGAGGACAAGCTATTCCTTGGTAGAGCCAGTGTGATCAGATCTTTCTCTATCCACAGTCCCAGTTCTATCGTTACAATGCTATCATTCGTCCAGAAGTATTAACCTATAATTTCTCTCATATCTCAAACACCCCTTCCATTAGCATCAGTACATAAAAAGGTATCTGAACCCTCCTCACCTGTGTGAGCTGAGACCACACCCCCTGTGAAAGTCTGTACTTCCACGGTGCCGCCGTACTGAGGGGAATCACAACTGAAACAAACAGGAGAAGGAACAGCAGTGAGGACTCAATCTACGTATATCAGCATCCATCAAAGCCTTCTTTACACCAACTTTTGAGGCTTTTAAACATACCCAACTCAATTCAAAGGCTGAAAAAAAGTTGCAGCATTAGGAAAAGCTCTCATTTGAGAAAAATAAAAGCAAATCAAGATTCTGGCTGGCGGTAAAAGCAGGGAAGCGAAGCAAAACAAAAAAGTTTAAAAAGCCTAAGCGTACAAGGTTCCGACTATTGAATGGAGGTCAAGTAACAAAGAAGAAAAAAGTCACATCTAGAACCTCAAAAAGGTGCTGGCTGCTGGCAGCCTTCTCTCCTGCCAGTGAGGCTAGAACACAGGCGAACCCACCCTTCCTCATGGAAGGGCCCCCTGACTCTCATACCTGCACCAGTAGCCACTTCCCCAAATACAAGAACTACAGCAGGAAACATGAGGGGAACAATCAAATGTGAGGAAGAGCGCATAGCGACGAACCAGGGCCCGGAAACAGGCAAGGTTATCCCTCACAAGGCCCGGAAGTGTTTCCCCAGTGTTTAAGGAAATTCCTTAACCACGATGCTGCCTTTGATTCACTCCCTACTTCACAAGATTCACAAAACACAAGCTAACTGGAATTCTAGAAGCTTGCTTGAACTCTTAACCCTAGGCTTCATCACCGTCTCTCACCCCTCCCAACAGCCTGACCCAGCATGACCCCTGACCTCTGCCCCAAGTTGCCACTAGCCCTGAGGTAGCCCCGCCTCCTCCTAGACTCCCACCCCACCCAACGTGCGCGACAGAGTGGGGGAGGGGCCGGCGCGTGCGCGGCTGGAGGCGGACTGAGCCGGCTGCGCGCACCGCCCAGGGGCTCCCGCTAGAACCCAAACCCACGCACACAAGGGTCGCAGGGCTGGGAAGCCTGTTACCCCTGCCCGTCAGGGAGCAACCCCCACTACCAGACCGCGGAAAGCTGAGATAAGGAAGGGTTCGAGCCGCCAGGTCCTGGTATCTGACTAAATAGGGGGGGCACACGCCCCAACTACTCATCCCACGCCCCCCTTCCTCTTCCCGCGCGTCCCTGAGCGGGGCTGGAGTCGGTGGGCGGGCAGCAGCACACCTGTGTCCGTCCTCTCAGGGGTCGCTCGCTCGCTCAGGCACGCGTGCGCAGACGGGCGGGAAGGGAAAGGAGACGCGCCCAGGCCTAGCACCGGCCGGCCTGGCCCCCCTCAACCTGTCTCTATGGGTGCGCGCCGACAGCCTCGCGTACCGGCCCCGGGGCCCTGGCCGAAGGTGCGCGCGCAGCACCCCGGGAAGGAGGGAGGGAAGGCGGTGGCGGAATGATGCGCGCGCAGTCACCCGTCAAGGGAGGGGGAACTCTGGAGCGTCCGCCATCTTGTCTCCCTCTCCTTACCTGCGTCCTCGGGGGCGTACGCACCACCCCCTTCCCGCGGAAGAGGAGGGGGCAGGGCCCCCTCTTGGCAGCCGCCTTTGCGGCCTTTAAATTCCCCTGGGGCCCGCAGCTACTGCCACCGCCTTGCTTCCACTACCTCCTCTCACGCCACAGAGGTGCTGGCGGTGAGTGGGAAAAATGAGACAGCAGTCCCAGCGAGCCGCCGCCGCCGCCGCCGCTTCCGAGGCCTCACCAAAATGGCCGCCGCCGTCTCGGCCGCCACCAGCAGCACCAGCCCCAGCACCACTACCACGGCTATCGCTACCGCCAGCGCGGCCCGTCCTCTCGCGATAGACGGTAACTGGAGGTTGGGAAAGCGGAGAGGCTCGCGTGTTAGCGTAGGGCGCTATCCGAAGCGCAAGGAAGGCTGGGAGGTGTAGTCCGCCTGGAGGCTTCGCACTTGCCCGGCTTGCCCCACTTACCCTGTACCACAGAAGCTGTCACGGGGGCTGCATTGCGGCTGGCACGTCGGACCAGTTCCCCCGTTTTTAACACATTACCTAGAAAGCTGAAACGATTTGTCAGATATTTTCAGGAAGTTAGCCATGAAGCCTGGGCTACTGCAGTCCACTTTAACAGCCACTTCGATTTACACTAGGGGTATTCCCAATAGCTCCCAAGCACGTGTGTTCGCCAACTTCTAGGTTAAGAACCCCTTTGAGAATCCATACCCTAACCCCAGAATAGAATAATAATGTTATTGTCTCCTGAGGTCACTTTGCGCACTGATTAGCTCCTTTAATCTCAACAATACTCCATTTTACAAATGAACTGAGGCTCATAGATTAACCAGTGACAGAGCCCAAAGCCAAGATTTATGCCAGTCGAAGTCATAAGAGTGCTCATGCTCTCACAAAAGCCCACCGTAGGAGTCAGGTTAGGAAGCCCTGAAAAAACTCTCATCTCTTCTTCATCCACTCAGGGTAACTATTATTTCCTTCTTCTGCTCTGGCAGGTGTAGCTGAGTGGATTGACCCTTTGGTCATGGTTTGATTCCCAGTCAGGGCACACGCCTGGGTTGCCGGCCAGGTTCCCAAAAGGGGGTGTGTGAGAGGCAACCACACACTGCTGTTCCTCTCCCTCTCTCCCTCCCTTCCCTTCTCTCTAAAAATAAATAAATACAATATATTTTTTAAAAAACCTCTTAACTATTCTACTCAAAACGTTGATCATTTTCTCTTTGTGTCATTAACTTGAAGTCCTGTTTTTCCTACAACAAAAAGCAGGGGTTGAAAACTCAAAAACCTAAAAGGACCAGGAAGAATTGTAAATAAAGTGAAGAGAAGCAAGTGAGGAATTTGAAGAACAGGAGAGCATATGAATAACATATGCTCTGTCCTGAAGGAACAGCCACTGTTCAAACCACTATTCCAATCACCCTATAGGAATGTGGGCCAAAATACATGTAAGGGTCACATTCAGCCCAAAGGCTGCCAGTTTGCTACCTGTGGCCTCTCATGGAGTCTCAAGGCACACAGAAGCAACCAGGAGTGTTTTTTTGATTGAATAAGTGAATGAATGCCCATCCATGTAGGCCCAGTTCAAAGTCTTTTTTTTTTTTTAGTCCAGGCTTATATATTTGAGATCCCATAATAGAACCTTCCCAAGCTTCCAAGAGATTGCACATCTCTTGGTCTTCCCATATACTTTTTTGTCCTTTTTCAACTATTCTTTAAAATTTAGCTCAAGGACCACAACCCCCAAGTGATCTCTATTGAGCAACTGCAGACTGGTGTAATACCCCTTCTGGCTCCCACAGCTTTCTAGGCTTCTTAAAGCACTGATTGAATTGTGTCTGGATTCATGGTCTGTCCACACCACTCCAAAAAGGATTACTAATCCCTTGAGTGTAGGGCCATGGTTATATATGAAAATTAACTATGCCGGTCTCAGAAAGATTATTCAGGAAATTTATTAGTGTGAGCTACTTGCCTTATAGTACTTTAAAAAATAACTGGTATTGGGTACATAATCTCAAAATCAAACCCAAATCTTCTATTTCCATTACTATCACCCTGGTCCAATCACCATCACCTCTTGCTTGGATTACTCCTAACAGGGCTTCCCAATTCCACTCCTGTTTCCCTTTACTCCATTATTCATACAGCAACCAGTGTCCTTTTCATGTAAGTTAGATCATGTTTCTCTCAAATTTAAAACCTCCAAATGGCATCTTAGTCCACTTAAATCATCACAGGACAGACATTATGATAAGCCGAAGAAGCCAAACATAGGAGCGTATGCATATGATATCCATTTGTTTAAAGTTTAGGAGCAGGCAAAATTAATTTATGGTGATAACAATCATAGCAATAACTATAAGGAAAGGGGTTTTACTGGGAAGAGGTACAAGGGGGATACTGAAAATGAATTATATCAAAAGTTGGTAAGCTATGGTCCAAAGGGCAAGTAAGTCCTGCCCACTACCAGTTTTTGTACAGCCCACAAGCTAAGAATGGTTTTTACATTTTCAAATGATTGAGGAAAAATCAAAATATGACCAATATTTTGTGATACATGAAAATTTTTTCTAATTCAAATTTCAGCGTTCTTTAACTAAAGGTTTATTGAAACCCAACTGTGTCCATCCACTTACACAGCATCTATGGCTTCTTTCCTGCTTCAATAGCAAGAGCTGAGTAGGTGCAACCAAAACTAAAGGCTTGTGAAGCCTAAACTATCATCTGTCTGACCCTTTACCAAAAAAGTTTCCTGACCTCTGTCTATGTTGTAACCTGCATGAGGTTACATCCATGGGTGTGTACAGATACAAACATTCACTGAGCTGTGCACTTAAAATGTATACCCTTTCACCCTGGCTGGTGTGGCTCAGTGGATTGAGCACTGGACTACGAACCAAAGGATTGCCAGTTTGATTCCTAGTCAGAGCACATCCCTGGGTTGCAGGCCAGGTCCCCAGCAGGGGGTTTGCAAGAGGCAACCACACATTGATGTTTCTCTCCCTCTCTCCCTCCCCTCCTTTCTCTCTGAAAAATAAATAAAACCTTTCTTAAAAGTTTATACCCTTTATGTGCCTTGAAGCATATATTTTATACTTAAATTTTAAAAATAAAATTTCAGGCTGTAACCCCTGTCTACTTTTTTTACTTCATTTACCTCTTGCTCACTATACTACAGCCACCATGCCCTTCTACAAACCTTTCATCGAGTTAATTTCTGCTGCTTCCAGAGCTCTTATCTCATTTGTCTGAATTTTTTTCTCATGGCTAGCTCTCCCTTTTCATGAAAGTCATAGTTCAAACATTGCCTCCTTGGAGAAGTTTCCTGATATTTAGTAGCCCTTTCCCTGCCAGTCACTCTATCACATGCTTTCTTCACTTACCTGAAATTATTAACTTGTTTGTATGCTTGTTTATTGTTTATCCTGTTTCCCCCCAAAAAGATAACCTCCCTGAGAATAGGAACATTATCACAGAGTTCTCAATTCTTTATAGATAACTACTGAATTCATGAAAAACTTTTGAAACAACCTTGTGAAAAAGATTGTTGGTTCAATTTTACAAATAAAATTTTGGTTGAATGAGAAATGATGAAGACAAGGTTATCAAGATGTCAGTTCTTCTTTCCTACTTGATCTATAGATTTAATGCAATCACAATCAAAATCTCAGCGAGTTGTTTTGTGGATATCAATGAACTGATTCTAAAGTTGATACACAAGAGCAAAAGACCCAGAATAGCCAACACAGTATTGAAGGAGAACAAAATTGAAGTAACTGACACAATCTGACATCAAAATTTACTATAGCTTTCCTGGCCAGCTGCCAAGGAGGATGATGGAGGGGCAGGTCCTGGTGCTTTGTGGCTGAGGCCCTCTCCTGGGCTGCCTAGCAGCCACTGTGGCCTAGCAGTACTGCTGGGGCTGGAAGGTAGTGGTTGTGCGCTGTGAGGGCATCATCATTTCTGACAATTTCCACAGAGACAGGTTGAAGTACCTGGCCTCCACAAACAGATGAACACCAACCTATCCCACAGCCTTTTTCACCCCCAAGCCACCAGCTTCATCTTTTGGTGGACCCTGCAAGGAGGCATGCTGCTCAACAAACCCAACTGAGGCCAGGCTGCCTCCAACTGTGTCAAGGTGTTTGATGGGATATGGCCACCCTATGTCACGAAAAAGCAAATGATGAAGTTGCCTCCCTAGGGCACCTGGCCCATGTGAAAGTACCAGGCAGTCATAGCCACTCTGTAGGAAAAAAGGAGAAGGCCAAGATCCATTACCAAAAGAAAAAGTAGCTCATGAGGCTACAGAAAAGGCTGAAAAGAACATGGAGAACAAAACTGACATACACAGAGGTCATTGAGACTCACGGACTCCTGGTCTGAACCCAATAAAACTGGTTGTTAATTCCTCCTGCTTGTCCTGGCATGCCCTTGCTCTATGGCCATCCTAGGATGTAGGAGACACCCAGGGGCTGTTGTACCCCAGGCCTTAGAAGCTGGAAACACAGAAGAGGCCTTAGTCACTGCTGTTCAAAAGTTTAAGTGGTGCCCTGGCTGGTATGGCTGAGTTAATTGAGTGCCAGCCTGTGAACCAAATGGTCACTGGTTCAATTCCCAGTCAGGGCACATGCGTGGGTTGCAGGCCAGGTCCCCAGTAGGGGGTGCTTGAGAGGCAACCATACATTGATGTTTCTCTCCCTCTCTTCCCCTCTCCAAAAATAAAATCTTTTTTAAAAAAAGTTTAAGTGGCTCTAAGAGCTGTACAGAATAATTTCCTATAACCTATTCATTCATGAGAATTTTAGGAAATAACAATTGAACAGCTAGTTCAGTTTCAGTATTTACAAGTAAGCTGGAAAACTCAAATTTGAAGTTCCCACGTGATCAGGTACTATATTCCGCAGCTGTTTAGGATGTGAGTGAACGCTTGGGGGCAGGTTGAATCTGGTGTTGTAGAAGGGTATTTACAGATGCATGGACTGGGATGGCCATCCATGGAGTCACAGGCGTTGCTCTAGCACGGTCCTGTACCTTGTGATCAGAAATGAATAAGTTATTTTTAAAGAAAGACACTTACTATAAAGCTGCAGTAATCAAGACAGTGTGATATTGGTGAAAGACTAGACAGATCAAAGGAACACAGTAAGGGCCCATAAGTAGATCCACATAAGTATAATTGACTGCTCTTTGACAAAAGAACAAAGACAATACAACAGAGCAAAGATAGCCTTCATAACAAATGATGCTGGAACAACTAGACATCCCCATGCAAAAAAAAAAATTAGACCTTAGGGTTACACCCAACACAAAAATTAACTCAAAATGGAACAGAGACCTAAATATGAAGCACAAAGCTATAAAACCTTTATAACAGGAGAAAGTAGAAGGTCAGAGAAGAACCTAGCTGACCTTGGATATGATGATGTTGACTTTTTAGATACGATATTAAAGGTATGATCCATGAAAGAAATATTGACAAGCAGGACTTCACTAAAATTTAAAATTTCTGGCCCTGGCTAGTGTGGCTCAGTGGATTGAATATCGGCCTGCAAACCAAAAGTTTGCTGGTTTGATTCCCAGTCAGGGCACACACCTGGGTTGTGGGCCAGGTCCCCAGTTTGGGGCATGCAAGAGGCAACCAGTCGATGTTTCTCTCACACATTAATGTGTCTCTCCCTCTCTTTCTCCCTCACTCCCCTCTCTCTATAAACAAACAAACAAACAAAATCTTTAAACAACAAACTTTAAAACTTCTACTCTGCCAAGGACAATGTAAAGAAATGAGAAGACAAGCTACAGACTATACTAGGAGACAATATTTGCAAACAACATATCTCATAAAGGACATATCCAAAATACGTATACGAGGAGTGACCGAAAAAACCTCAAAATTTATTTATAAAATAAATAAATTTATTTATTCTTACATGTATAAACATCAGTCACCTTCAAAGTATTCTCCATTTGATGCAATACACCTATTGAGACTTTTTTTCCACTGCTCAAAACAGTTTTGAACGAGTCGATTTTGATACCTTTTAGTGCTTCTGCCATTTTTTTGTTTCACCTCTTTCACATCAGCAAAACGTTTCCCTTTGAGGACTTTTTTCATCCAGGGAAACAAACAAAAAAATTGCTCGGAGTGAGATTGGGTGAATAGGGAGGGTGAGGCATGGAGGGTCATGATGGTCAAAAACTGCTGAACACTAAGTGAGATGTAGGCAGATGCATTCGTAAATCACCCATCATGAAATGGGCAAACGTGTTGAAAGTCTTCAAAAAAATTCACTAAAGCCAAACTCAGCCTCTTACAACAATGCCAGCTAATACACTGATACAGATGGGTTCCTAGAATATGCAGGTATTGGGAGAAGCCTGTACTACAAGGCGCGCACCCTCCAGAAGATAATTCTGGGTTTTTTGGGGGGGGTCTCCCCTTGTACAAAGAACTCTTAAATGTCAACAATAATGCCCTGGCTGGTGTGGCTCAGTTGGTTGGAGCATCATCCCATAATCAAAGGGTTGCCGGTTTGATTCCTAGTCAGGGCACATACCTAGCTTGCAGGTCAGATCCCTTGTCCTGGCATGTAGGATCCCCAGTCCGGGCCCGTGCAGGAGGTAACCAATCAATGATTCTCTCACATCAATGTTTCTCCCTCCCTTCCTCTAAAAGCAATGAAAAAAACAAAACAAAACTCAACAATAAGAAAACAAACAAGTCAATTAAAAATGGGCCAAAGACCTTAACAGACAAAAGGGACATACAAATGGCAAATATGCATATAAAAATATGCTCCACATCATATGTTATGAGGGAAATGCAAATAAAAATAACAATGAGATACCACTACATACGTATTTGAATGGCCACAATCCAGGCAGTACCAGATACTGACGAAGATGTGGAGCAATAAGATAGCAGTTTTATTCATGATTGCCAAAACTTGTAAGCAACCAAATGTCCTTCAGTATATGAATAAATAAAAAAGCTGTGGCATGTATCTGATAAGGGCTTAGTATCCAAAATACACAAAGGACACATACAACTAAATAGCAAAAATAAATAAATAAAAACCCAAATAACACAGTTTAAAAAATGGACAAAGGACCTGAATAGACATTTTTTCAAAGAAGGCATATGAAAGGCTGACATGAAAACATGCTCAACATCATTAGTAATTAGGGAAATGCAAATTAAAACTAGAATGATGCCCTTGCCAAATAGCTCAGTTGGTTACAGTGTCATCCCTATACACTGAGGTTACAGGTTTGATCTAGGTTAGGGCACATACAAGAATCAACCCTAGCTGTGGTTTAGGGCGTTGGGGGCAAAATTAAATAAATAAATAAATAAATAAAAATTAAAAAATAAAAGAATCAACCCTTCCTCTCTCTAAAATCAATAAATAAAAAAAAAATTTTTACCTAAAAAAAGCTAAAACAAGATATCACCTCACAGCTATTAAAATGGCCATTATTAAAAAGACAAGATTTTATATAGAGGGAATCCTAAAGAGCCACCCAAAACTATTATAATAAATGAACTTAATAAAGTAGAATACAAAATTAATATTCAGAAATCGGTTGCATTGTTATATCCCAAAATAAATAATTAAACAAATTAAGAAAACAATCCCATTTACAATTGCATCAAAAAGAATAAAATACTTAGAAATAAATTTAACTACGGAAGTAAAGACTTGAGATCAGAAAACTATGATAAGACATTGAAGAAAAAAATTGAAGAAGATGCAATAAATACAAAGCTATATTGCACTCATGGATAGGAAGAATTAACATCATTAAAAAGTTCATTCTGCCCTGGCTGGTGTAGCCCAGTGGATTGAACACTACTAGTCTGTGGACTGAAAGGTTGTTGGTTCAATTCCCAGTCAGAGCACATGCCTGGGTTCTGGGCCAGGTCCCCACGTGGGAGCATGCAAGACGAAACAGATTGATGTTATCTCTTGCACATCATGTTTCCTTCCTTCTATTTCTCTCCCCTCTCTCTATAAATAAATAAATACTTTTAAAAAAATGCCCATACTACCCAAAGCAATTTACAGACTCACTGCAATTCCTATCAAAATACCAATTAAACTTTTCTTTTAAGACTTTATTTATTTATTTTAGATAGAGGGGGAGGGAGGGAGAAAGAGAGGGAGAGAAACATCAGTGTGTGGTTGCCTCTCGCACTCCCCCGACTGGTGACCCGACTTAGACCACAGCCCAGGCATGTGCCCTGACTAGGAACCCAGCCTGCGACCCCTTGATTTTCAGGCCAGCACTCAGTCCACTGAGCCACACCAGCCAGGGCCCAATGGCATTTTTCACAAAGCTGGAACAAATAATCCTCAAATGTATATAGAACCACAATAGACCCCAAATAGCCACAGCAATCTTGAGAAAGAAGAACAAAGTTGGAGCTATCATGCTACTTGATGTCAAACTATTCTACAAGGCTATAGTAATAAAAATAGCATGGCACTGGCCTGAAAATATACATAGTTCAATGAAACAAAATAACCAAGAAATAAACCCACACCTATGTGATCAATTAATCTATGAAAAAGGAGGCAAGACTATACAATGGGGTAAAGACAATAACTTCAGTAAACGGTGTTGGGAAAACTGAACAGACACATGCAAAAAAATGGAACTAGACCACTTTCTTACACCATATACAAGAATAAACACAAAACGTATTAAAGACATAAAGACTTAAAAACGTGAAACCATAAAACTCTTAGAAGAAAATATAGTCAGTAAGCTCTGTGACATAGCTTTAACAAGTTTTTATGTTTGGATACGTCTCCTCGGGCAAGGGTAACAAATGAAAAAATAGACAATTGGGACTACATTAAACTTAAAGGTTTTTGCACTGCAAAGGAAACCATCAACAAAACAAAAAGACAACCTACTGAATGGGAGAATATATTCACCAATGACACATTGGATAAGGGGTTAATATTCAAAAAATATAAGAAACTCATACAACTTAACACACACACACATAAAAAAAAAAAAAAAAACAATCGGCAGAGGACCTGAATAGACCTTTCTCCAAAGAAGATATACAGATGTCAAACAGACATATGAAAAGATGCTCAACATCACTAACCATCAGAGAAATGCAAATTAAAACCACAATGAGGTACTACTTCACACCTGTCAGAATGGCTATCGTCAATAAATCAACAAACAACAAGTGTTGGTGAGGATGTGGAGAAAAGGAAGCCCTCTTGCATTGTTGGTGGGATTGTAAATAGATGCAGCCACTATGGAAAACAGTAGGGAGGTTCCTAAAAAAATTAAAAACAGCTACCAAGGGGACTGAATAATCATGGAAAAAACAATGAAGATTAAATCAAAAATAAAAATAAAATATAAACTTCCTTATGGGTATTTCTCCAAAGGAATCCAAAACACTAATTTGAAAACATGTATGTATTCCTATGTTTACTGCAGCATTATTTACAATAGTCAAGATATGAAGCAACCCTAGTGCCCACTAATAGACAAATGGATAAAGAATGTGGTACATATATACAATGAAATACTGCTCAGCCATTAAAAAGAGTGAAATTTTGCCATTTGTAACTACATGGATGGACCTAAAGGGTATTATGCTAAGTGAATTAAGTGAGACAGAGAAAGACAAACACCATATGATTTCACTTATATGTGGAATCTAAAAAACTAAATAAATAAACAAAACAAACAAGTACATAGATCCAGAGAACATACTGATGGTTGCCAGATGGTAGGCAGCTCGGGGGATGGGTGAAAAAGGCAAAGGGATTAAGAAGTACAAATTAACAGTTATAAAAATAGTCATGAGGATGTAAAGTACAGCATAAAGAATATGGTCAATAATACTGTAATAATTATGTGTGGTGTCAGATGACTACTAGACTTTTTGGGATAATCACTTCGTAAGTTATATAAATGTCTAATCACTATGTTGTACACCTAATATAATATCGTATGTCAAGTGCAATTGAAAAATTATAAATCATTTTTTAAAAAAAACCACAGACCCCTGGCTGGGGTGGCTCAGTGGACTGAGTGCGGGACTGTGAACCACAGGGTCATCGGTTCGATTTCCAGTCAGGACAAATGCCTAGGTTAGGAGCTATGTCTCCAGTTGAGGGTGTGTGAGAGGCAACCACACATTGATATTCCTCTCCCTCTCTTTCTCCCTCCCTTCCTCTCTCTCTAAAATTAAATAAACGTAGCTCAGTGGATTGAGCGCCGGCCTGCAAACCAAAGGGTCACTGGTTTGATTCCCAGTCAAGGCACATGCCTGGGTTGCAGGCCAGGTCCCCAGTTGGGGACATGCGAGAAGCAACCAATCAATGTATCTCTCATGCATTGATGTTTCTCTTCCTCTTTCTCCCTCCCTTCCCCTCTCTCTAAAAACTAATAAATAAGATCTTTTTTTAAAAAAAGACAAGAAATAATAAATGCTGGCATGGATGTGGAAAAAAGGGACCCCTCTACACTGTTGGTGGAACTGTAAATTGAAAGAGCCACCATGGAAAACAAATTATTTAAAAATTAAAAATAAGACTACTATATGATCTAGCCATTCCATTTCTGGGAATAGATCCAAAGAAAATATAAACACTAATTTGAGAACATATCCTCAATTCCACATTCAGTGCAGCACTATTTACAATAGCCAAGCATGGAAACAGCCTAAGTGTTAGTCAGTGGATGAATACATAAAGAAGTCATGGTATAAAATACAATGGAATGATATCCAGCCATTAAAGAGAGGAAATTCTACCATTTGTGACAACATGGATGGACCTTGAAGGTATTATGTTAAATACAACAAGCCAGAAAGAGAAAGACAAATACTGTATGATCTCACATGTATGTGGACTTTAAAAACAAACAAACTCATAGAACTAGGTATAGGACCCTGGCTGGGTAGCTCAGGGCTGGGTAGCCTTAGTTGGTTAGAGCATCATCCTGATACACCAAGGTTGTGGGTTCGATCCCCCATCAGGGCACATACAAGAAGCAATCAGTGAATGTATAAATAAGTGGAACATCAGATCAATGTTTTTTGTTTCTCTCGTTCCTTTCCTCCCTCTTTCTCTCTCTTCCTTTCTCTCTCTCTCTCTCTCATAAATACATAAATAAATAAATAAACAAACAAATAAATAAAATACAAAAAAAGAATCAACCAATGAATGCAAAAATATGTGGAACAACAAATCAATGTTTTTCTTTCTCTCTACTCTCTCCTCCCTCTCCTCTCTCTATAAAAATATCAATCAATAAAACAAAATTTTTAAGATTTTATTTATTCATTTTTAGAAAGAGGGGAAGGGAAGGAGAAAGAGAGGGAGAGAAACATCAATGTGTTTGCCTTTTGCACACCCGCAACTGGGGACATGGCCCGAAACCCAGGCATGTGCCCTGACTGGGAATCAAACCAGTGACCCTTTAGTTCACAGGCCGGCACTCAATCCACTGAACCACACCAGCCAGAGCTAAAAAAAAATTTTTTTTAAGAAAAATAAATAGAGATAGGACAGGTGGTTACCAGAGTAGAGGGTTGGGAAGAGGGGATTAGAGGAAGGTGGTCAAAAGACACAAACTCCCTAGTTATAAGATAAATAAGTAGGGGTGTAATATCCAATATAATGACTATACTTAAAACTGCTGTATGATATATAGGAAAGTTGTTTGGAGAATAAATCCAGTAAGTTCTCTTCACAAGGAGAATTTTTTTTCTTTTTTATTGTATTTATATGAGATAATGGATGTTAGCTGACCCTATCATGGTAACTGTTTCACAATACCTGTAAATCAAACCATCACACTGTATGCCTTAAACTTATACAGTGATGTATGCCAATTATGTCTCAATAAGACCTGAAAAAAATAAGCTGTGGTACATTCATACAATAGAATATTATTCAGCGCTAAAAACAAATGAGCTATAAAACTATAAAAAGACATGGAGGAACCCTAAATGCATATTCTAAGTGAAAGAAGCCAATCTGAAAGGCTACATAAATATGATTCCAACTATATGATGTTCTGAAAGAAGAAGTAGTATGGAGAAAATGAAAAGATCAGTGGTTGCTAAGGAGGTGGGGGAGGAGGGATGAACAGGTAAAGCACAGGGGATGTTTAGGGCAGAAAATATTCTGTATGATACTATAATGGTGGATACACATCATTATGCATTTGTTATAGGTTATTATACATAACCCATAAAATGTACAACACTAAGAGTGGACTATAACTATGGACTTTGGGTGATTATAATGTGTCAATGTATGTTCATCAATTGTAACAAATATACCACTCTCATGGATGTTGATAATAAAGACTATTGATGTGTGGGGGCAGGAGGTATAGGAAATTTCTGTACCTTTCCCTCAATGCTGGGAACCTAGAACTGCTCTAAACAAAATAGTCATAATGTTTTTTTAAGGGGAATAGAGGGAGAAATAAAGGACGAGAAACATCAATCGATTGCCTCTTGTACACAACCCAGGCATGTGCTGGAAATTGAATTGGCAACCTTTTGCTTTGTGGGATGACACCCAACCAAGTGAGCCACACCGGTCACGACAATGCCCATCTCATTAGACCTTCCTCCCATCACCCTCAGAAGACAGGAGGCCAGACCGGACTCTGAATGAGTTGGACCTAGCCTTGTGATGCTGTTTCCTTGCTGTAACCTTTAGCAATTCACTTCACTTTTCTGAGCGTCACTTTCTTCATCTGTAAAGTGGGGGTAGAGTTGCTGGTGTAAAATTGCTTTGAAAGATCCAAGGAACCACCTAAATGCAAAGGTATATTGCACTTGACAATTTCACACATTTGTCATATCTGTGTGGATCCTGAAGCCAGCTGAATTTGCGACATCTTGTCCCTACAGTCGTAGTGAGTGCACTCTCCTGACCGGCATTGTGTCTGCCCACCGAGTGTTAGGCCCTGTGCTGGGTGAGGTGGGAGAGACCGGGGGAAGATGTTATAGTCCCGGTTCTTGAGAATTTAGTCTCATTGGGGGATGATCTGTGAGCTCGGTAAAAATCAGGGTAGAGTGTTTTGATGCTATGGGAGAAGGTGGTCAAGGGTGAGGTCAGATCAGGGAAGGCTTTCTTAAGTAGGTGTCCTCTAAGACTGGCCTTGAAAAATTTAGACATGAGGGCAGACATGTCAGTAAAATGACACAATCTCAGTATGGTTAAAGGGTGGGAGGACTGTGAATAGATCAGCTTAATTTTTTTGTGAGGGTGCAGATTGAGACTGGTCACTTGGAGATAAGTGGCCAAAGGCACAGCACGCCAGGCTAGATAGTAGAGCATTAGTTTGGAGATGACAGGGACCTATGGAAAGTTTTTGAGCGAGTAATGGCATGGTCCAAGTTTCACTTTCCAAGAACGATCTGACAGGATGCCTATGATGGCTATAAGGTTCCCAGTAAAGCCAGAGATAGGCCAGAGCAATTACCCAATTGTAATGGGGGCTACAGGCAGCAATGGAGGTTAAGAGAGAGACTGCTGCTGAAGAATTAGCCGACTTGGCAGACAGTTGATTGATTGGTGGGGATAACAAGCCTCTAAACAGCCTACTTCTTACTCTCCATGAAGACAGCCTTTCCCCAGTCTTCCACCTCCTGGCTGCTCCTTCTCAGTCTCCCTTACAGGCCTCTTTTCCTGGACCCCTCCATCAGTTGTAGGGGTTCCTCAGGATTCTTCCCTGAACTATCTTCTCTCGTCCAACATGTTCTTAAGGGCAGAGACATACCCTGAGGTAATGAAGCTTAAGCTTCAGAACTCCCCCGCCCCCTCCATAGGGACCCGTCGTTGCTAGACGTATCCGGGGGTTATAGAACAGTCTAGATTAAGCAGGGAAGCCAGGTTGCAACCAGAGAGCATTTGCTTTTTTTGTAATTTGCTTAAGAAATCTCAGAAGGAAAAGGTATTAATCCCAATAATTTGCCATGATTTCATTGTACATTCTGTCAACATAAGAAATGTTCAAACCACCCGGGCTGGTGTGGCTCAGTGGATTGAGTGCCAGCCTGCAAACCGAAAGGTTGCTAGTTCGATTCCCAGTCAGGACACATGCCTGGGTCGCAGGCTCGGGTGTAAGAGAGGCAATCAATCGATGTATCTCTCGCATCGATTGACGTTTTTCTCCCTATCTCTCTCCCTTCCCCTCTCTCTAAAAATAAATATATAAAATCTTAAAAAAAAAAGATATTCTATCTATGCATGAGGTCAAACAAAATAAGACAAAAATTCCAAACAGTGCACAAAGGTAAACAGTAAAAATAATATCTCCCTGTTTGTGATGTCCCATGCCATCCAGTCTCCAGTTACCCTGTGAAAGACTATTTTATAAACATAGAATTTTATATGTCTGGATAAGGGATATTTCTTCTACTAAATGATTTTTACACAAATGGTAACATATGGTACATGCCTATCTCTTTTTTAGAAAGGACCTCCAGTATAAAGGACTGGATTAAGTAAAATCCTTAATCTGTGACATTGCTATTTTCTGTTCATGGCCCTCTTTTATTTGTTTACTTGTTGTTTATATTTTTGTTTATATGTTTACTTCTTATATTATATATTATAATACTGTTGACAATAATTCACATCCTCTATCCATTCAAGCTGCTTCCTCTTTCCCCAAGCCAGGAAATCACTATCATCAACTTGTGTTTATTGTTTTCTTGCCTTTAGTTTTTATCTTTTAAAGATTTCATTTACTTATTTTTATATAGGTAAATGAGGGGAAGGGAGGGAGAAAGAGAGGAGAGAAACATTGATGTGAGAGAGAAACATGGTTGCCTCTTCAACACAAACCTGCAAACTAGGTGTGTGCCCTGACTGGGAATCGAACTGGTGACCTTTCACTTTGCGGAATGACACCCAACCAACTGAGCCATGCCGGTCAGGACTCTTGCTTTTAGTTTTGTAGTTTTATTCTCTATATGATGATTATGCAATATATTGTTTAGTTTTAGTTGTTTCTGAATTTTAGAAAAAGGGTATCATAATGTAGGAAGTCCTTGGGTTCTTGCTTTCTTTTTTTACACGCAATATTATATTAATAAAATTCACCCATTCTGTTTAGTGTGACTGTGGATCATTCAAATTTCACTCTTGTGTAATATTTCATTTTGTCAGGGTACCCGAGTGCATTTATCTATTCTCCTGTTGAAGGGCATTTGGTGTTCTTTCTAGGTGTTTGCCATTTGTTCACTGCTGTTTTGAATACTCATGTCCATGTCTCCTGAAGCACTTATGCAAGACTTGCTCCTGGATATTTGCCCAACAGTGGAAATGCTGGATTTTAACATCTGTAAACGTTCAATTTTACAAGAAAGGGATAAATTGTTTTCCAAAATGGCCATATATTCCTTTCCAGCAGCAATGTATAGATTTTTGTCCTTCTTCAATAGTTGATGTTATTTGATTTCTTAATTTTTTGCAATGGACTGGATATAAACTGGAATCTTGTATGATCTTAATTCCTTGGTTACTAATTATATTGAGCATCTATCTCTTCATGAGCTTTTTAGCCATGTTTCCTTTCCTTTGAAAAGCATGTTCAAGTCTTTTATCCACTTTTCTAATGGTTTATTGTCCTTTAATGATTTGTAGAAGGTCTTTAGATTATCTCAATATATATCCTTGAATGGTTACATGTGTTTGCACTTATCTTCAAATTTGTAGCTTATAATTTAATTTTCTTTGATTTCAATAGTTTCATTTATTCATATTTTCTTTTATAATTAACCTTTTGTGTTTTAAGAGATTTTTTATTACCCCACGTTCAGAAAGAAATTCCCTTATGTTTTCTCCTGAAAGTTTTAAAGTTTTGTTTTTGATAATTAAGCCCTTATGTATCTGGAGTTTGTGTGTATAATGTGAAACAATGATCTAATTTCATTTTTTCCCATATGAATGATCATCTTCCCCCAGTTCCATCTATTGAAGAGCCCACATTTTGATCTGCCATGCCACCTGTCATTTATCAAAGTTTCATATATTCATGAGCTGATCTCAGTGAATTTTTATTGTTACCAACACCACCTTGTCTTTGTTACTCTAGCTTGTTAACAATTGTAGTAGAGCAAGTCCCCTCTCTTTCTGTTCTTAGCCCTTTCTTTCTATTTATTTATTTAAAATATTTTATTTTTTCACTTATAAAATTTTTATTTGTAAATGTATTTTATTGATTATGCTGTCAAGTTGTCCCATTTCCCCCTCCCATTATCCCCCTCTGCCCTGCACCCCACCTCCCACCTGCATTCCACCCCCCCTTAGTTTATGTCCATGGGTCATACATATAAGTTCTTTGGCTTCTCAATTTCCTATACTATTCTTACCCTCCCCCTGTCTACTTTGTACCTACAATTTATGCTTCTTATTCCCTGTACCTTTACTGCCATTCTACCTCCTCCCCCTCCCTGCTAATAACCTTCCGTGTGATTTCCATTTCTGTGATTCTGCTCCTGTTCTAGTTGTTTCCTTAGTTCGTTTTTGGGTTGGTTTTTTTTTTAGGTTCATTCATTGATAGTTGTGAGGTTGCTGTCATTTTACTGTTCATATTTTTTATCATATTTTTCTTAGATAAGTCCCTTTTAACATTTCATATAATAAGGGCTTGGTGATAGTGAACTCTTTTAACTTTACCTTATCTGGGAAGCACTTTATCTGCCCTTCCATTCTAAATGATAGCTTTGCTAGATAGGGTAATCTTGGATGCAGATCCTTGCCTTTCATGACTTTGAATACTTCTTTCCAGCCCCTTCTTGCCTGTAAGGTTTCTTTTGAGAAATCAGCTGACAGTCTTATGGGAGGTCCTTTGAAAGTAACTTTCTCCTTTTCTCTTGCTGCTTTTAAGATTCTCTCCTTATCTTTAATCTTGCATAAATTGATTATGATGTACCTTGGTGTGTTCCTCCTTGGGTCCAATTTCTTTGGGACTCTCTGAGCTTCCTGGACTTCCTGGAAGTCCATTTCCTTTGCCAAATTAGAGAAGTTCTCCTTCATTATTTTTTCAAATAAGTTTTCAATTTCTTGCTCTTCCTCTTCTCCTTCTGGCACCCCTATGATTTGGATGTTATAATGTTTAAAGTTGTCCCGGAGGTTCCTAAGCCTCTCCTCATTTTTTTGAATTTTTGTTTCTTCATTCTGTTCCGGGTGAATGTTTATTTCTTCTTTCTGTTCCAAATCGTTGAGTCGAGTCCTAGTTTCCTTCCCTTCAGTGTTGGTTCCCTGTACATTTCTCTTCATTTCACTTTGTATAGCCTTCACTTTTTGCAGCCATACTCAACCATTTCTGTGAGCATCCTGATTCCCAGTGTTTTGAACTCTGCATTTGATAGGTTGTCTCTCTTTTCATCACTTAGTACTGTTTTTGGAGTTTTGATCTGTTCTTTCATTAGGGCCATATATTTTGGTCAGCACAGCTGTTATGATGTAAGAGGCAGAACCTTACGTATTTGCCAGGGTGGGGCAACCCAGGTCACTATGTTGTGGTGCTGTCTGTGGGAGAGGAGTCACAGAGGGAACAATGCCATTTGCTCATCTCTCTGTTGGCATTCAGTCCTTCCCTGGCTACCCACAAGCAAATTGGACCGTTTTGGTGCTGATTCCCGGGTGGGTGGGTTTGTGTACATTCTAGGACCCCGTGGGTCTTGCCAATGAACTCTCCTGTGAGGCTGGGAGTTTCTCCCACCACTGCAACCCCCACAGGTTTTTACCACCAGAGTTTTTGAGGCTTTATTTCCCCACCCTGGAACCCTGGGTTGCACAGTCTCTCTTGCTCCCCAATTGTTGTTCTTCTCGGTTATCCGCACGCAAATATGGGTCGCCTGGTCCTCCAGCAGCCGCCTTGCTGCACGTCCTCTCCACCCTGGCTGCCCGTCTCTGACCCTCCTACCAGTCTGAATGAATGTTTCTTCTTTAACTCCTTGGTTGTCAGACTCCCATGCAGTTCAATTTTCTGGCAGTTCTGTTTAGTTTTTGTTTTAAATTTGTTGTCTTCCTTTTGGTTGTGCAAGGAGGCTAAGTGCATCTACCTATGCCCCCATCTTGGCTGGCAGTCAGCAATTGTTTCTAAAAGATTTTATTTATTTACTTTTAGAGAGGGGGGAAAGGAGGGAGAAGGAGAGGGAGATAAACATCAAAGTGTGAGAGATACATCTATCGGTTGCCTCTCACATGACTCCAACTGGGGACCTGGTCCAAAACCCTGGCATATGCCCTGATTGGGAATTGAACCTGGGACCTTTAGGTTTGAAATCCAGCACTCAATGCACTGAGCCACACCAGCCGGGGCTCCTTCTATTTATTTTTTTAATTGGCTTGTTGAGTTTCATTAAAAAAAAAAAAAAAACCTCTTGGTAAGTTTCCTTAGCATTGCATTGACTCTGATGGATCCATCTGGAGAGAACTGTTATCTTTACAATATCAAGTCATCCTATATCCATGAACACAAGATAGCTCCACTTATTAATAATTCTGAGGATCTGCACATTGGGATCTCCCTAATATTTTTCGAGGCCATAGTATTCCATTGTATGAATGTCAAACCCTCTTTTGGACCCTTGAATTGTTTCCATTCTTTTTTATTAAAGATTTTACTTATTTATTTTTAGAGAGAGGGGAAGGGGAGAAGAGAGGGAGAGAAACATCAATGTGTGGTTGCCTCTCACGTGTCCCCTATTGGGGACCTGACCTGCAACCCAGGCATGTGCGCTGAATGGTAATCAAACCAGTGACCCCTTGGTTTGCAGGCCAGCACTCAAATCCACTGAGCCATGCCAGCCAGAGAGAATTGTTTCCATTCTTTAGCTCTAGAAACAGTAGTTTAGTGGCTACACAAGCAGTATATATGAAAAAGTGTTGTCTTTTATTATTATTATTTTTAAAGTATCTCTCTACTGCTTACTTAACCAGAATGTTCTGCACCCAGCACAATGGCCCTAGGTGTCTGGCAGTGACTCTGTAATATCCAGTGTTGGGGTCAGGGACCCCAGTGGGGTCTACAGTCTCTTCTCCTGAAGTAGGGGTGGGGTGAGTTGGGGAAGTTTAGGATAAAATAAACTAATTTCCTTAGATGAGAAAAATTTGCTTTGTTTTTAAGGGGTGCCAAGCTCTTCATACACATTTTATCAAAGCCACCCATCAGCCCTGAGAAATTAGTTAGCGTCTTTACCTACCTGCTGTTAGTCCTACTTTAGCTGGAGACACTGTGAGGCCCTAGTTCACACAGCATTTGAGAGACCTCGAATGGATTCCTGAGGTTGTCTCCCAGCAGGGTTTAGGAAATGTTCATTGACAAGTGGAGCAAGTTGTGGGTATATCAACACACACTTGTTAACCAATTTTTCTCCTTTCCAAGTTCTAAAAGGGCCCATTGTTTTGTTAATGAAAAATCAACATCATTTGCATCACTGAAGGCCTTCCCTTCTCTGTCACAGTGGGGCTAGGGAGGGCAGAAAATTGGATTAGGGAAAGGGGGAAGCAACCACAAGACCTGATTCTTGTTCATCTGATCTCCGCACCTAACAATGGGTCTAACCTCTGGTCCATAAATGTTACTATCTTCAATACAATTACCCTAAATAGGTGTTATTTCCTGGACATATACCATGCTCCAAGCACTGTGGAAGGCCTTTTTCTTTTGCAGCAGCTTTTAATCCTCAAAGTCCTGCAAAGTCTAAGGCATTGTCTCTTTTTAACAGGAGTGATTAACTCTCAGGCTCACAAAGGTAACCAGACTAAAATCACAAAGCAGTTAGCTGGTAAAGCAGGCATTCAAACCCCTATTTGTCTGACCCTAAAATCAGCCCATCTTGAATTTTTCACTAAGTTTGGACTCTGAGACCTTCCATCTTTGTGCCTCAGTATACTTACATATAAAATGGGGACAGTCCTACTAGTTTGCCTGTCTTGCTGTATAATTGTGAGCATTATATTTCTATTAGTAGTACTGGAGGCAGACTAATACTAGTAATAATTCTATCCATTTTTAGAACATCAAGAATTCTCACAATAACTTCATTGAGATAAGCTTTGTTATTATGCCCATTTTGCAGACATGAAAAGTGAGGTTCAGAAAAGTGAAGTCAGACCTGGCTGGTGTAGCTCAGTGGTTGAGTGCCAGCCCCCAAACAACAGGGTCACCAGTTCAATTCCCAGTCTAGGGCACATGCCTGGGTTGCAGGCCAGGTCCCCAGTGGGGGGTGCACAAGAGGCAACCACACATCGATACTTCTCTCCCTCTCTTTCTCCCTCCCTTCCCCTCTCTAAAAAAATAAATTAAAAAATATTTTTTAAAAATGAAGAAAAGTCATTGCTCTGCCCAAGGTTCATTGCCTACTCTGGATTTGATGGGTCCTGGAGATAAACTGGGAGTGGGTGAAGGAGGGCAAGAGAGGACTCCCTCCAAGACCCAGGGCAGGGCCTCCCACCAACTCTGGGAGGAGTTGGGAGGAACTGGGAGCTTGGTAAAGGCATTTGTCAGTCTTATCTACCACTGCCCACCTACCATTCCAGAACCTAACAAAATGCCTGGAATGTAGAAAGTGCTCCACAAGCATTCTTTTTTATTGATTTTGAGAGAGGAAGGGGAAGAGAGAAACATTTGCACACCAATGCACACCAATGGGAAATTGAACCCACAACCTAGATATGCCCTGACCAGGCATCAAAACTGCAACCTTTTGGTGCACAGGATGACGCTCTAACCAAGTCACCTGGCAAGGGCTCCACAAACACTCTTCGTAGTCTATTCTCCACAGAGTAGCCAGCAACAGCCACACTGACCTCCCGGTTGGTCCTCCAGCTCACCTACCACTGCTCAGGGACTGCACTGCTGCTCCATCTGCCTAAAGCATCTCTCTCCCCAGTTTCTTATTTTGGTATTTTAAATTTGTTATGATAATTCAATGTTTTAATAAAAAATTATACATATAAATATTTGGGTTTTTTTTTTTTTAAGTAAAGAGAGTATGCCCTCGGCGGTATGGCTCAGTTGGTTGGAGCATCATCCCATAACTGAAAGATTGTGGGTTCAATTCTTAGTCGGGCACATACCTAGGTTGTGGGTTCGGTCCCTGGTCCAGCACATACAAGAGGCAACCAATTGATACTTCTCTCTCCCAATAATGTTTCTCTCTCATTAATGTTTCTCTCTCTTTCTCCCTTCCTCTCTCTTTCTCCCTTCCTCTCTCTCTCAAAGCAATGAAAAAATGTCCTTGGGTGAGGATAAAAAGTAAAAAAGAAAAGCTGAGAGGGTAGAAACTATCTTCACTCCCTATGAGTTCCTGTCACAAAATTCTCAGATATCTTTCTAGAAATATTCTATGTGCATGTATATATGCTCTTCCAATACAAACGTTAGCACATTATACACAGTTCTTCACCTTAATTTTTTTTTAACTTAACACTACATCACAGAGAGCTTTTTCTGTCTTTCACATCTGCAGATACAGACACACCTCATTCTTTTTAACTGCTCCATGGTGTTTATGTATTGATGATCGTACAAGTTTATTTAATAGATCCGTGTGAATAGACATTTGGGTTTTTTTCCAGTTTTTGTGCAATGACAAACAGGGGTTCTGGAAACACTCATTATCATTATTGATTTATGATTCATATACCATAAATTCACTATTCTTAAGAATTCAGGGGGTTTTTTAGTGTAATCACAAAGTTGTACAATTATTATACTAATTCTGAGAACATACTTGAACCCACATTTTATGGCTTTGTATGACTTTGTATGACAAGGAGGCACTTCTAGAGGTGTGGTTGATAAGCTTTAGAGAAATGATTCTTTCCAATGGGAAATAAGGTGGGGCTCATTGATCACCCAGAAGCAAAAGCTCTGGGCCGGCAGGGGTGTCCAAACCAAGGCCTGTGGGCCACATGTAGTCCAGGACGGCCATAAATGCAGCCCAACAAATAAATCATGAATTTACTTAAAACTTTTGTTTATCAGTTTTCGCTAGTGTTTATGTATTTAATGTGTGTCCCAAGACGACTCTTATTCTTACAGTATGGTCAGAGATGCCAAAAGTTTGGACACCCCTGGCCTAGAGGCTTGGGGTCACCACATTACTCATACCACATTGAGCACATGCGCATGGCAAACACTGCCCAGTCCCTTACAGAAAATGAGGTCCATCTGGATTTCCACACATTAGATTTGCTTGAGCAGGGCAGACCACTAGATGTTCCAGTTAGTATGTGCTAATGATGGAAACTGCGCCAACAACGTGTGTACTGTAATGTCTGAATTCACAGACCGTACTGTTGTATGGTCCTTTAAAAAACAGGGAATGTCATTCTTCTGCTTCAAAACTCTCCAAAAAGAAAAAAAAAGTACATCCAAAATAAATAAACTCTGCAACAGCCAGCATCTTACTCATAGTAGAAGCCAAAGTCCTTACAAAGGCCAGAAAGGCCCTACCTGATCTGATCCCTGTTCACTTCTCCAAACTCATCTCCTACCTTTCTCCCTCTCTCACTCTGCTCCAGCCACACTGGGCCCCTGGCTGGTCCTCCAGCTCACCCAGCACATTCCCCACCTCAGGGACTTCACAATGCTGCTCCCTCTGCCGAAAGCATTCCTCTTCCAGACAACTGAATGGTTCCTTTCCTCACTTCATTCCCATCTCTTCTCCCTTGGCACCCCTAAGAGAAATCTGGTTTAATATCCCTACATAAAATAGCACCCTGGTACTTTTTAGCCCATAGCCTTCTTTTTCTCCAAACACTGTATATTTATTTATTCACTTTCTGAATTTTAATTCCTAGAGAAGAAACTCTCTAGAATTTTAATCTCCTAGAGAAAAATACTTTTGTTCTTTTTGTTCACTGCCATGTTGTTAAAGGAGTCTGGTACACCGTGGGTGATCAATAATATTTGTTGATGGAATAAACAAATAAATAGCTTTCACTAAGGCACAAAACAAAGGTTATAAAAAATCCCAAGGGTGGGGGGGAGAGGGAATGGACAAAGGACCTGAACAGACAACTCACAGAAAACAAAAACACAAATGATTTGTAAACGTCAGGCAAGATATTTGGCTTTGCTCATAATAATAAAAGAAGTGCAAGTTAAAACTTCTATGAGTAAGCATCTTTCATCCACTGGATTGGCAAAGATCAAAAAGCTTGGCACTTCTCCCTGTTAGCAAGGGTGTGGAGAAACAGGTCTTCTCAGACTTTGTTGGTGAGAGTGAAAATGGTGAAAGGTTTGTGTAGGACAATTTAGCAGCATCTAAATTTTAAAAGTATACTCTTTGGCTCAGCAATTCCATGTTTATAAATTTATCCTGCAGACTTATTTGCTCAAGTATATAAAGATGTGGGTATTCACTGCAGCACTCCTTGTTCTAGTAAGGGACTTGAAAGGATGTAAATATCCAATGATGGAGATTGGTTTTAAATATATTATAGTATAACTTTACAATGGAATATTATGCAGAGGCTAAGAAGGAAATAGATCTCTTATTACTAAAAAGGTATAACCCACAAGAAATAGTTACATTAAAAAGAAGTACAGTATACAGAACTGTGTGAATCATATGTAAATATTTGTTTAAAAAAAGAAAAAAAGGAATTGTTCTGGAGAAATAAGAAATCAATATGCTGTCTCTGGAAGGGCAGAATATAGCAGGGGAGGAGTAATCAAAGGAAAGGCGTAGCGCTTTGCCCTTTATTTCCTTTTACAAGATAGAAATTTTTTAAAAAGATTTTATTTTTAGAGAAAGAGAGGGACAGAAACATCAGCGTGTGGTTGCCTCTCGCGCACCCCCTACTGGGGACCTGGCCCACAACCCAGGCATGTGCCCTGACTGGGAAATCCAACCAGCGACCTTTTGGTTCGCAGGCTGGCGCTCAACCCACTGAGCCACACTGGCCGGGGCACAGGTTAGAAACTTTTTTTTAAAGGTTTTTAAATTTATTTTTAGAGAGGGGGAAAGGAGGGAGAAAGAGAGGGAGAGAAAGAGCAATCAGCTGTCTGTCTCACGCCTCCAACTGGGGACCTGGACTACAACCCAGGCATGTGCCCTGTCTGGGAATCAAATCGCGACCTTTTGATCTGCTAGTCAGCGCTCCATCCAGAGCCACACCAGCTAGGGCTAGAAACTTTTAATGTCAATTACATTAGGTGCTGTTTTTAACTTTTCAAAACAGATGATACATGCACATGTGAGAAAAATCCACAGATACAAAAGGATAAGCAGTAAAAAGTCTTCACGAAAAAAGAAAACAGAACAGAAAATCCCACTATGATGGGGGTATGTCAAAGGGACACGGGAGCTAACTGAATACTGGAGAGTACTAAAGTAATACTAGAGCATAACCTAAAGTATAAAATAAATGCCCATGAATCTGACATAATATAAGTGAGTGAGTGAATGAAAGAATGAATGAATAAATAAATAAATAGGGAACAGACTGCCTGTGCAAAAGAATTCAAAATAATTTATGTAGATCCTCTGCTCTCAAGAAGGTGAAGCATAATTTCCCAATCCTATAGTATGGGCTGTGCATAGTGACTGCCTCCTAAAGAATAAAATAAGGAAAATAATGGGGAAGAGTAATTTTGCAGCAGAATCTGACAAGCACTGACTCAGCCAGGTGATTCCAGTCAACATCAACAGTGACAAGTCATCTTGAAGGCGTGGACCCTTGATATGATGTAACGAAAATGGCACTTTACCTCTGCTCCCTCCTCAAACCCATAACTCGTTTAATCCTAAGAAAAACAATTTACAAATCCCAAAGGCCCTGGCCAAGAAGCTCAGTTAGTTAGAGCACTGACCCAATACACCGAGGTTGCAGGTTTGATCCCTGGTCAGGGCACATACAAGAATCAATCAATGAATGCATAGATAAGTGGAACAACAAATCTCCTTCTCTCCCCCCCTCACTAAAAATCCATTTAAAAAAAAATCCCAATTAAGGGACACTTTATAAAATACTTGACCAGTACTCCTCAAACCTGTCAAGATTATCAAAAACAAGTCAAGTCTGGAAAACTCACAGTCAAGAGGAGCCTAAAGAGACATGATGACTAAATATAATGTGGTGTCCTTGCAGGATCCTGAACAGACAAAGGACATCAGGTAAAAACTAAGGAAATTGAAATAAAGTATGGACTTAAATTAATAATAATCTATCAACACTAATTGTAACATATGCAAGATGTTAATAGAGGAAACTGAGCGTGGAGCATGTAAGAACTCTCTGTAATATCTTTGCAATTTTTCTAGAAATCTAAAACTGTTCTAATAGTTTATTTTTAAAATCCTTCCCACATGTCTCCTTTCTCCTCCTGACTCCATAAATCATTTAACTTCAGCTTGCCTATTTTGAAATAGGGAGATTATTCCTAATCTTTTCAACTACAATCAGTAACAACACTCTAATTTAGTGACTGTTTACTGCACACTGAATTCTGTGCTAGGCACCCTTTACATGCATTATCCCATGTAACCATCACAATGAACCTGTGGGCTGGGATTGTCATTTTCCCTGTTTGTCCACCATGGAAACAGGCTGCAACTAGACCAAAGCCACAGGGCTGGTTAGTAAAGGTCAAGCTCACACCTTGGTCTGTCCGATGTCAAGGCTCTAAACCCGTGTTTTTCACCGGCCCAGGTTCCCCCTTCCTTCTATTCCCGTAGACAGATGTTGCTCACCTCAAAGCCTATTTAGAAAGATGGGCCTCCCCAACAAACTGCTATGATGGGATACTATTTAGCAATAAAAAGAAATGAAGTACTGATACAAGCTATAGCATGTATGAACCCTGAAATCATAAAGCTAAGGGAAAGAAGCCAGTTAGATGACTGGGTGAACTCTATGGTATATGAATAAATTATATCTCAATAAAGTTGTTTTTAAACAAACATTTTACAAATAAACCATGGCACAGAAATAAACACATTGCTTAAGATTACACAGCTACTCCGATGAGCTCATTCAGAACAAAGAAATGCATTTCCAAATAGCAGCCTCTCAGTGGTGTATGATTTGGGTTTGGTTTTGTTTTCCCCAATGTTGAAAGTCATTTCCAGACTTCTCTTTGACCTCTGCCTGAGCAGCTGCCTGGGTTAGGATCAGAACACACGGAGATGAACCAATGGAGCACAGTGGCTCTATGATGACAGGCCCTTAGAAGGCAGCCCTTGGGATCCTTTCCCTTTCCCTCTTTTTCTTCTCACAGTATGTTTCTTGCTCTTCACAGTAGCTTGTAATCTCCAGGAAAGCTGGAATTTTTTGTTTGTCCCCAGCCACTAGTTCAGTTCCCAGCATGATAGATGAAGTGGTTGAAAGAATAAAGGGCATTTCAGACAGTGAATCAAGCGAGGTAACAGGAAGGCTTCTGACTTGGGTACTTAGGTAGTGGTAACACAGAGATGGAAGTGGGGTCAGGGGAGCGCGGTATTAGGTCTAGGGGATATCTGAGCTCTATGGGAGAGATCTAGGAGAGGGTAGATACACACGTCTAGAAAACATCTCACTAAGTGCTTACAGGGACCAGGGAACCACCCTGAATAGTAACAATGGCCCATTCCTAAACAGCAGAGTGGGACAGTGGCACTCAGGAAAGATCACGTCCCATCTCTAGGGATAGTCATAGGGAAAGCAGGAAAAATTTTTAAAATTTTTCTTAAGTTTTTAAGTTTTCGTAAGTTGAAAACAAGGACTGCCATGTGAAATTATGTCTGCAAGCCACGTGTCTCCTGGTCACCTGTTTCTGATTTCTGTTGGAACAATCCAGGCCCGAGTTTTCCCTAGAAGTCTTGGGCATGTGTAGTGACAACAGAAAATGCTGGATGTATCTTTCTTAAGGCGATGGGTACACTTGGGACAAGTAAATCCTGGGTGGTTCAAATGGGAGCCAGCCTCTCTAGCTCATTTTAGGTAGTCACTTGGTTAATGATTACATCAAAGAATAATGTTTAAGTGTAAAAAGGTAGTTGCAAAATAGTACATTTCACAGGATACCATTTTTCTACAATATTTTAGGCAATAGAACTGAAGAAATATCTCTCTCACACTTAAGTGTTTTTTCTGAGGGGTGGGATTATAAGGGACTTTCCTTTTGTATTATTGTGATTGAAGTGTTTTATAATAATCATGTATAAAAAAAAACCCAACAGATTTTTAAAACACAGATCTTTTCTAACCTAACCATGCATGTACATATATGTGCAGGTAAACACATAGCAAAGGAGCCTAAACAACATATGCCAAATGGTTAACAGTGCCTGCCTGTGGGGAAGAGTGTTGGCAGGTGAATGGGAAACTTAGTTTTATCTTTCCGTAATTTGAATCTTATATATGTACTCCCGGGTTGTAGGAAAATGTGAAAACTCCAGCACCAACACTCTAATCTATCCATCCAGAAGTAGTAAAACATCTCCCCAGATGGGCAGGGTGGGGGTGGGGGGTGATGGAAAACCTTTGTCAGGACAAGGATAACTGTTGTCCTTATCCCTCCCTGACCCCAGGACCCAGCCCCAATCCCCAAGCCCAGGTGACTCACACACACTGAAAGAGGAGCCAAGGGGCCTCATTGTAACACTCATTTTTATATAAATATCCGCAAGTCATGTTACAGAATAAGCCCCACCTGGGAAAAAAGTCAACAATTATGTTTTTGTTAACCTGACCCCTGCCTTCTAGGCTAGGACCCAGCCTGGGGGCACCTGCTGCTTTGGGAAGGCTAGGGCTGCTGCCGAGAGGCTGCTGAAGAAGCTGCCTGTGTGGCCCACCCCCAAGCTGACCCCCTTCTTTGGTGTGTGGTATGTGGTGACCTTCTCTGGCCCTCCTTCTAGCCTGGGGCAGGGTGCTGGGAATAGGGCTCTAGAGAGCAGGGCCCAGGAATCCTGGGGGCACTTGGAAATGGAGTGAGGAGACTGAGCCACTAAGAAAGAAGTAGACTCTGAAGTTTAAAGGTTGAGCCTTTTGGGGATGGGGGCACTCAGAGGTAATAGGAACAAGTAGGGGGAACCTGGGCTGTCAGCCAAGCAGGAAGCATTTGCCCTTCTTTCCAGCATAGGCACCCAGGTCCCTTCTCCTGTTGGTCCACTTCCTGATGGACCCCATATTCTGAGGGATAAGCCCTGGGCCTGCCTGTTCCCTTCCAGCTCTTCCCCCTGCAATCTCCCCTCCCCCCACAGAGAAGCCAGAGGCCAGAAACACAGCACCAGTCTGAGGATTTAATTAATCAGGAGGGGGGATTACTGGGAAGGGCACCCCTGTAAAAATGTACAAAAGGTCTTGGGGGCTATGTGAAAGGGGAGATAAATATGTACATGGAACCCCCCTTCCTGTAGCCCCTCCTTCCCCAGCCCTGAGAGGGCATGAGGACTTGGGTGGTAGGTGAAGGGGAGGGGGGGGCACTTTGGCCTCTGGCTTAGTGAGCCCTTGGGGAGGCAGGCCAAGGGCCTAGGGGCCCTCAGAGGGGGCAATGGTGCACCTCAGGAGATCATGAGCTATGACCTCTGAAATGACCCCCACTCTAATGTATGTGTACACACACACACACACACACTCCTCTCTAGAGGTTTGTGACCTCTACCCTCCTGATGACCCCAAGGTTCATCAGATGCTTGATCTCATGGGGGCTGGGGCTCTGCTCTCAGGTTCCATGAACTCAGAGGTGGCTGGTGAGGTCATAACCTTTGCCCTCCAACCCTGGCTTAAAACCTCAGCTCTAGGACCTTATCAAAAGGAAAGGGGGATGGAGCTTTGCCCCTGCCCCTCCCCTTCCCTCACCTGTCAGCCCGGGCTGGGCCAGGGGCCCTAGGTGGGGAACTAGGCCGAGGGGCGGGTACGAGTGGAGGTGGTGCCCCCAAAAGGGCTCCTGGTGGGGTCTTGCTGAGCAGGTGAGGGGTTCCTGGGGCCCCAGTAGGTGGTGGTGGAGGAGCCAAGCGGCTGTATAGCAGGGAATGGGCAGGCTCTAGACCATACAGGCGGGCAGCAGCCACTGCCCCTGGTCCAGTCAGCTCCTCACCCGCCTCATAGAAGCGGGGTGGCCTTGCAAGGCGAGGGGGCCCTGCCAACCAGGTTGGCTCCAGGAAGCCAGCACAGCGCTCTGGAGGACCAGGACCGAGAAAAGGGGATGGCCGGGGCCTCTCAAACAGCAGGTGAAGGCCCTGAGGCCCAGTGGCAGCAGCAGCAGCGGCGGCGGCGGCAGCGGCGGCTGCTGCTGCGGCAGCGGCAGCGGCAGCAGCCTCCTCTTTCCGTTCTTCCTTTACCCGCACAGATTCCTTGGCTGGCCTGGCCCCTTCCTCACCAGCCCGGGTCTTGGGAGTAGCAGGAGATACTCGGGGCTGGGGTCGTGAGAAGGGGAGGTCCCTGGGGGGCAGGTGTGGGGGGAGAGAATAAAGGTACTCCAGAGGTCAGATACAGGCTGAGGGGGAGATGGAGGGTAGGGAGCTGGGAGGGCAGTTTTTGGGAAGCATACCTGTCTTTCTCCTCCTTGGTGAGAGAAGACTCTCTCCGCTCCACAGGCCGCTCCTTGTCTGAGCCTGGAGTCCGGGCGGCCTCAGGGGGCCGGACCCAGGCAGGAAAGGCCAGGGGACTGCGGTGCAGACGACCCCATGGATCTGGGGGAGAGGCGAAGGCTGGTGGTGCCCCTGGGCTTTCTTTCTGGGCAAAGACGGCGCCGGAGTCTAAACAGAGAGCAAAGTAGAGAGTGACAGGAGCCAAGAATGGGAGGCCCCACTTAGACACCCTCTCAGCCTCCTGCTTGAACACATTAACTCACTGCCACAGCCCCTCACCACCCTACCCCAGCTAGCACTCACTGAATGTGGGGCTGCCCAGGCCTCCAAAGGCCCCATTGGAGAGAGCAGCCAAGGAGGCGAAGCTTGTGGGACGCCCAAAGGGATCTGTGGGAGAAAAGGGGATGGTTAGAGCATTGGGCAGCCCGCTCTTAGCAGCCACCAAGAACTAATGGAAAAGGCTGACCAGAAAAGAGGCTACGAAGACCTCAGCAGCTTTGTCTTAACAACCAGGTACCAAGCACTTCCTCTTGGCCCTGGCTAGGCACTGAGTTCTGACATGCATGAATTGTTTAACCTCACAAACCCCATTAGGCAGACAGGATCATTCCTACTTAATGAAGATGAAAAAGGTTCAGAGAAGTGAAGTGACTTGCCAACAGTCAATTAACCAGTGAGTGGTACCTCCAACCTATGGCCTCTCTGACTGCAGAGGTCAAACTCTTAACCCACACCCCCCCACACCAACCACCCAGAGCAGCTCTATAGCAAGTCAGTTGCCTGGAGACCTCTGCTGGCTTCCTCCCACTTGACGTGCAGGGCCCTTCCCAGACTGACCCGAATTTCATGCATGTGTCACACAGCCGGTCAGAACAACTAACCTAGCCCCCTATGAGACCTTACAATTTCCTCTTCCGGGAACACCTTTCCCTATGCCATCAGGCTCAGATCCTCCTTGTCCACCCACACCCAGGTTAGATCTCCCCCAGTAGCAGGCCTGAGAAGGCTAGGAGCCAGTGACCATGCTCTCTTCTGGGGCTGTGCTAACCCTTCCTCCACCTTCCTCTTACCACCATTTTCAGAGAAATATCTGAGCTGGCAGAGATTAGCAACCACTCTGCCCTTTCCTACCCCATTTTACAGACGATGAATCAAGGCTCAGAGGGAGTACAGTAACTTGCCCAAGGTCACAAAGCAAGTGGAACCAGGTCCACTCTTGATTTCAGCTGCCTTTCAGGTCTAACTTCCATCCCCAGCTTGAGAACTCCTGGAAGTCAGAGACAAAGCCTGAGTTGCCCCACATGCCCTTGGCTCTTACCAATGTGGGTGCTGGGGCTCAGAAAGGGTCCGTGGGCCCCGGGAGCTGCCGTAAAAGGGTTGGCTGCAGCGTGGACGGCACCTGGGGCAGAGAGGTGGGAGATTCTGATGAGGCTGAGTGGGCACAAGGTGGGCGTCAGGTTAGAGATGGGGAACTTCAGGCCCCAAAAGGGCTGGCCAGACTCACCAGTCGCAGTGAAGAGGGAGGCGGCTGGGTGGGAGAGCTCCTGGCCAGTGGGCAGGGCCCCATAGGGCCCTGGAAGGCAGGGCAGGAGGTCGTTCCGAAAGTCAAGCTTGTGGGAGTCGCCCTGCATGGGACAGGGAGAGGGGCAGTGAGTGAGGGGCCAGGTTTGGTCCTGTTCTTGCCCTTCCACCCCTAAACCCCGCCCCAAGGGCTGGCTGATAGCAAGAAGGGGACTGGGGACCTTCTCTGACCACCCTCCTAGTTAGCCAGAGAACCTAGCGCTAATTGCAGAATTGTTCAGACAGTTGACTAGGGACAGGATGGGATGTTTCTGGCCAAGATTCTGCCAAGCTCTACCAAAGGTAGATGCCCAGAGTTCAGGCAGGCCCACTTTCCCCAGCCCTCCAGCCCCAGTACCTTCATCTTTTCCTGGTGTCTCAGGATCATGTAAGCCACACGCACGTGCATGGCACACCACTTCCCTGGTTTCTGCCGCCCCAAAAAGATGACCAAAGGAAAAGGGAAGGAAAGAATGTTCACTCGTCACCCACTCCAGGCCTGGCCCTGGGCTCAGACTTGCTACACATCATCTCCTTTTATCATCCCTACAACTGAGGGATGACTAGGTCCATTTCAAAGCCTAGGAAACTGAGGCTCAGAGAGATAAACTGTCTTGCCCAAGGCCCCATAGCCAGTTACATCTGAACCCAGGTCTCTGGCTTATGGTCCTTTTGCTTTCTGCTGTTCCACATCTGGCTGCCTCCATGTCTTGGACTTTTCACTTATTCTCAAGCAGAAACCCACACCCTCCATCCCTCAGCCAAACACCCTGACACCAGCCCCCAGCCTCATGCAACCTGAGGTCCTCACCAAACTCACCCTTAAAGGTGGCCGGAAATGATCAGGGATCTGGGAATGGCAAAGCAGAGATTGGTGGCAATTCAGACCTGTTTACTGACCTAGACACCTTACTGTCTCAGCCCCCAGGTCCCCCCCAAACATCTCCCTGAACCCTGTGTGGCTCCCTCAATCCTTTCCTACTTGTGATGAGACTCCTTCCCCGACCTCTCCCACTCTGGGCTTCATCCCTCCAGCACCAAGCTCCTGAACCAGTTAAGAAGATCCTTTACTTGGAAGGCTAGGGAGCAGGTTGGTGGGCAGGCAGAACACATTCCTCAACAGAAGATGCCCTATTAACGGCTTTATGTAATGAAGTTCAGTTTAAGATTTCTTTAGAGAAAAGCATTTACTACTACTAAAAAGAGGTTGGAAAACCTCTAGTCTATCCTTTAGGAAATACATCCTGTGTTTTTCCACACTGTTCCCAGAGCTCTGGCCTCTAAGTGGGAGGGAAGGCTTGGGCTCCTTGTGCCCCTTCACAAAGGGAGAGCTTATCTTTTCACTGTTTTATGGACAGGACTTCCTGGTATGATGTCATTTGAAAAAAAAAATTTTGTCACTTAAATTTGAAAACCCCCACAAAAACCACTGCCCTGGTAATCTTATTTCTTGGGCAACTTCATGAAATTCCTATTCCTCATGCCTGGAAAATCGTATCATGTACATAAGAGACACCCTCAATCACACATTAAAGGGAAGGATCAGTGATTCATTCTCAAGTCAACCCTCCTGCTCAACTGAACAGATCTTCCTGCTCCAGCAGAACCTGCCCTGGCCCCCCTCACCTGTGTCCCCTTTTGGGGAAGCCCGCTCGGCACTGGCCCCAGTCGTGGTGGCAGCTCGGGGTTCGTGCTCTGGGGAAGGGGAGTGGAGGGATCAGTCAGAAGAGCTGGCTCTAGGCATAAAATGGGTCTAGAACCAAGCTGGGAACTGGGGCAGGAAGGGAGCATGGCTTTGGGGAGACCTGGGTCCACCAGGGGAGCACAGGAAGATGGGTATGGTTTGGGGAAGAGGAAGAAGGCATGTGGACCAGGAGAACCTGGGTTTTAAGGGGTGGGAGGTGGTGGTGGTGTCCAGATTGGGAGCTCACCTTGGGCTGGAAGGCCCCCTGCAGGGACCCAAAGGAGACAGCCGGCGGGAGGCCCGGAGGTAGGCCGGGCACTGCGGGAGGGAAGGCCGTGTACGGCTGTGGAGAGAAGGGGACTAGTCCAAGGTGGGGGTGGAGGTACAGCCCATGTCTGGTCTGCCCATCAGTTCTCTGGCCTCCACCCTAATGCCCCCCAGGGAGACCTCTCAGGCTCAAAGCTCCTGCTTTTGAAGCTGAAGACTGGACCCCAACAGTTAGGGCCACACACTGATACATCTATGCCCACACACCATACACATGCACTCACATTATGCCGGAAAAGGCCTTCCATCTTTCCTGGGTATTTCTCAAACTAGGGAAGAGAAGGGAAGAGTAAGCTGCTAGCGAGGGACCCAGGGCCTTCCCCTGGAAGCCAGACCCTCCCCCAAGTCTCGGAGCCTCATCACTGGCCCAAAGAGGAGCTCACCATGTGGGGGCCGTGGGGTGGCAGCAGACCCGGGGGATAAGGGGTGAAGTGCTGGTGGGTATGCTGGTGGGTGTGCTGGTGCTGGTGGTTGTGCTGGTGGAACTGGAAGGCCAGGGGCCTGGCTGAGCCCCCTGGCCCCACCACCTCGGGGTAGCGAGAGTTCAGGTCCTGGCCGATCAGGTCCTGCTCTGTGGGAGGGGAGGGGGAGAAGGCTTTAATATCTGTTGTCACCATGTCAGCCTCCTTGGGCCCGGGTGACTGGCCTTCCCTTTTGGCCTTGAGCCACTCCCTCCTCAAGCCCTGCAGTCTGCTAAGGTCCAAATGCCCCAAAGCCGACTGGGTCTAAGCCCAAGGCCATGGCCCCCCACCCCCCGGCCAGGATCCCAAACTCACCAGAAAGGGCGTTAGCAGCTGAGGCCCCAGGGTGCCCTGGCACCTGCAGCAGGGGTGGGGGTGGGGGCAGGGTGGGGCCAGAGGAGAACAAGGAGGGGTGGTGGGGTGGTGGGGGGGGCCGCAGCCCAGGTGGAGGAAAGCCGTGGTTGGACAAAGGCAGGGGCAGTGAGGGCGTCGGGGGCCGGTGGGTGAGCTGCGCGGACGAGGAGGAGGCAGATGAGGAGGAAGAGGACGAAGAGGATGATGAGGGGGGAGGCTGAGCCACGGGAGGGGCCGGGGCCTTGGGGGGCGGCCGTGAAGAGCTGGGGAGAGAAGTGGGGAGATGAGTGAAGGGTTGGGAGGTGCCAGCTCTGACAGGAATGGGTCAGAAGCCTGGGCAATACACCTTGACCTTGGTTCTCCAACATGGAAGGTGGTAGAACCTGGCCCCCAGGACCTCCACCCCCACCCCCCAAGGAACCCATCCTCAGACTGAAGTACCTCCCACATCCAAAAACCCCCTCTCCCCCTCTCTAGGTCTAGTCTTCCATACAGGTGCCTCTGATGTCTTTGGCCACGTGACTTTCCCTTTTCTGACTCAACCACAGCACAAAATGTATCATTCACTTTGAAGCTTAATTACAACAGGCCACTTAGATTCCTACCCTATGACAGTGGAAGCAGCACCGTGCTGGCCTGGCCTGAGAGTTCTAGGCCCATCTTGCCATTAACATCCTGGGTGACCTTGAGCAAGTCACTGCCCCTCTCTGAGCCTTAGTTTTCTCAATAATAAGACAAAAAAAGCAATGATGACAATAATATGGTATCAATAATTCTTACCCTTTAGTGAGCACTTACTGTAGACCAGGTGCTGTCACTTGTTTTACACGCTAACCCAAGTCTCCAACATTTCACAGCACCTTCCCAATTGCTGCTGCACCCATATAACTACCTGTACCATTTACTTATTCCCTTAACATGATGTTTTCCTTTTTTACTTAGCTTCACCCAAGCCATAACACGTGAAATCATAGGGTCGAGGTACTACTCATATTTTTCTAAAGCACATAAAAGCTGAAAAAAATTTACTCACATAACATCTGAAATTATATCACATATCACTAATGATGAGCACACACACTTTGGGAAACACTGCATTAACTTGCAATTAATCCTTACAATAGCTTTAGAATGAAGGTACCGTTATTATATCATTTTATAGAAAAAGGAAATTGAGGCTCAGAGAGGTTAAGTGACTTCTCAAAAATCACACTGCCAGTAAGTGGCAGAGCAAGAATTCGAATCCAGGTCTGACACCAAAGCCAGCACTCTTAATCACCATGACAGCATTTCCCAAAGTATGTTCTGAAAAAGACTATTCCTAGCAGATATGCCTTGCAAAAAGGCTTCACCAGTGAATAATACTGGGAAATGGCACAAATTGGATTCCCCTGCATGAAAATAGATAAAACGTTCTGTGAGTTTTATTGTGACCTCTTTCAATTTGTTTCACCCAGTGTCTTTTAAACTTTTCAGTCTCAGAATCCTTTTTCAGATCACATCTCAAATGTACTAGCCCATGTCCCAGCCATAGAATGCAAGGGTTGGTGCCAAAATGATCAGGTCTTTCCAGACCAAACCCCTAGACCACTCACCTGCCAGTGCTGAGGTCCAGGCTGCTGCCATAGGGAGAAGTGCGGAGGCCGAAGGGTGAGACCCGAAGCTGCAGCTGGGGTGGGGGTGGCAGACTGGGGGCGGCCGGCAGGGGTGCTGGGGCTGAGACAGGAGGTCGAGGGGCTGGTGGAGGTGGTGGTTCCTTCGGGGGGAAAGGCACTAGCAGCGGATCGGGCCCGGGGGGCTGTTCCTGGCTCCGCTCCAGGCCCGACACTTTAGGGACTATGGAGAGTTTTGCTTCACAGTTCCCATTAAAGGCGCCATGAGGGCCTGAGGCTGTGAAGGAAGGACAACAGATATATTAAGACCCATGTTCAATCCAATTCCCTCCTTTATCTCCAGCCCCAGCCTTCTGGACCAACCTTTGCTGGTTGAGACAGTAAAGGATGGATCAAGGTCATCATCGGAGACCTAGGGAAGAAGGGTAGGGACAGGGTCAGGTTCCGGTTAGGCCAGGTCCTTACCCAGGAAGGCCAACAACATCTGCAGCCTCTGCTAGGAACCGGCAGTGGTGGCAAGTCTATTCCATCACCTTAGTTAAAACCCATCAAAGACTGTGCTCTAGAGCACCTATGCTTGGGGAAAAAGGGTGAAGCAGCTGAGCTTAAGAATCTGATAGGCCAGGAGGTCTAAATCATGTCAGCACTAAAATAGCAGAGAAGCAAGGAAATCAAAGCAAAAATGTCAGATTATCACTAAATAGGCCAACAGGCCTACATGACTTATTGTCTGGTCCATAAGTGTCACCAAAAAATTATAAATTGCTGATATTTAGAAATTCAGATTCTTTATAAAAGCTCAGATTTGCAGCTTCTCTTGAGAATGGGACCCTAGTCTCATATGGCAACAATGAGCTAATAACTAGATAGTGGCTGCCCCCTTAAAATGGACAAGAACTCTCTGGTTCACCAAAGTCCCTGTCAGCCAACCTTTAAAACTAAAACAAGACACGCAACAGGGAGTACAAATTTAGTTAATTACAGGGGTAAAGCACCAACTGTTAGAACCCATTATTTCAAAATAAGCAAATCAGCTCTATTAATAAACTGAAATACATCTTTATAGTGTATGTTCTTATAGCAAGTACAACTTTTTAGTATCCTCAATGCCATGGTCTCTGCTCAGACTCTAACCTATAATACTGACTAATGGCCAGCAGGAAGGATGAACTTGGTTCCACAGCCACTCTGAATTTCTGGGGAGAACCACTGGTATCTCTAAGAGCTTTCGAAGGGATGACACACCTTCTAAGAATAGAAGGTAGGAGGAGCCTTCTATTCTTTGATCAACTGGCTCTAGTCACTAAAGAAATCATTTACTCTCTCAATCCCCCCTTCCCAGAAACCTAATTCTGGCTCAACCTAACCCATGTTTCCCACTCAAGAGGAGACCGTCTGCTGTACACTGGAGCCCTTTAAGCTGCAGTTCATTTTAAAGCTGTAACAGTGCCACCCAACAAGTTCTAGCTCCACTCACCCTCTCGTCGAGATCGCTTTCCGCATCACACTGGGGAGAAGGAAAGACAGAAGTGTCACAAAAGGGAAGGAGTGAGGCCCAGAATCAAGAAGGAACTTTCGGAGATGGAGTACAAGAGGCGGGACCAGCACAGGTGGAGAGAACTTACTATGTATCCAGCTTCCAGAGAGTGACGGGAAGAGGCCTGAGAAAGATCAGAGTCCAGAGGTAAGGGAAGCTGACTGGTGAGGCCTATGGACAATGTCTAAACTCCCCTATAAGGCACTCAAGGCCCCTGGTGACCTACTCTCAATCTCTTTTTAGCTTCTTCTACTGCTACTGCCCACCCTTGTTCCCAATGCTCTGGCCATTTTCCAAATACCCCAGACTCTCATATCTCTGTGCTCTGTCCAAAACAACTTTGCCCCATTTCTTCTCTTAGCAAAACTTATGACTATTCTGCAAGGCCTGACTAAGATATCCTAGGGGGCTTTCCCTAACCACAACCCTCCTCCCATCCCCCAGGCAGAATGAGTGGCTTCCTCATGTGGGTTTCTGCAGCATCTCTCCCAGGCCTCTGCCTTCTTTAGCTTCTCAGGTTTTGGTCTAGGTATTTGCTTGTAGACTGTTTCTTTCTTGCTAGACTGCCACCACCTCGAGGGGGAGGGCAGACACATCTCATTCATTTATGATTCAACTAAGTCCCTTTGATATGTCTCTGAATTATCAACATGTTGAGGCAGACTTAGTTCCAGCCAGAAGCAGACAAGTCTCATTGTGGACAAGTCTTTGTTAGACTTGGATGGGGGAGTAGGAGCTCAAATTTGCTCTGCTTTCATATTTGTCCTTAGATACTGAGTTTTAAAGGACAGGGATCTACCACCGACTCACCTCTTTCCTTCTCCGTTTATTGGGCCATTTTCTGGCACGATCTCCAGAGGGCCGCCCAGGCTCCCGATCAGAGCTGTCCCCTGGCTCCCCAGTAGCCCCAGTGGAGCCCCCCCTCTTCCGCTTCCCAGAATGCTTTAGCCGATGTTCCAATCGTTCTGGGGGCTGAAGAGAGGCATCCTTCTGTGGAGGAGGAGGTGGGACTAAAGTAGATGGAAAAAGGAAAGCTCCCAACCTCTTCAGGGGTGACCAGGATACCGAAGTGGCTTCCAGGCCGGATAACCTGGTTGGTCCCTGGAGACTAGCTCTACCTCCTCCCACCCCAGGGCGGGGCAGAGGCCTGGCCAGAGGAGCCGGTTGCTCTGGTTTGGGGTGCCAGCATTCCCCCCTCAACTCCACCCACTCCAGGCACCATACCCTTCTTTCTGCCCCTGTGAAGCGCCCCCCCAAAGTCCCTAGCCCCAACAGGCCCCACCTGCAAGGCCTCAAGGCTGGCGAAGCTGGCGATGGCAAAGCCATCGATCAAGTCCTCCTCCTCTTCTTCCTCCTCTTCAGGCTCCTCCTCGGCCTCCCCGTCGTCTGCACCCCCCTCCTCCTCCTCCTCTTCCTCTCCTCGACTACCGGAGCCGGCAGGGCGCTTTCGAGCTCGGGGTCGCGGTGGCCGAGGCCTGGGACGGGGCCGCCTCCGTCTCGGGCCTCCAGGCCGCTCTCCAGAAGAAGCTGACGACCAGGGCCTGGCGGGCGGCGGGGGCGAAGACGAGGACGAGGATCCGCGCGGGGCGGCCAACAGGGCCCGGGGTGCGTCGCCGCCAGGACCTCGGCGGCGCCGCTGCTCCCGGTCTCGGTCTCGGCGCGAGCAGCGCCGCCGCCGCCGCTCTCCCTCAGCGGCCCAGCCCGGGCCGGGAGCCGCGGCCGTCTCCATGGCGACCGCCCTCAGTGCCGCATCCGGAGGCGGCGGGGCCCGAAGCGGCCTGTCCGCAGGCCCGGGGTCGCAGGCGCGGCGTTGGCGGCTGTACAGGGACGAGAGGGCCACGCTTCCTCTTTAAAGCGAGATCTGATGGCCCTGAGCTTGCCCCAAGGCCAAGGCCTGGGGAGCCGACGCCGCCCCCGGGGCGACAAGCCCGAGGGTCACCCCCCCCCCTCCCGTGGGGCCGGCGGGGACGAGACGGCGAAAAAGGGGCGGCCGTCCCTTTAAGGCGAAACCTCCAGTTGTCCAGCCCCTCGCCCCTTTAAGACGACTCCACAGGGTCCGGCCGGCCTAGTGAGGTGGCCGCCCCCTGCCAGGGGTCGAGACTAGTCTCCCCGAAGAGGAAGGACCACCCCCTTTAAAGGGGACCGAAAGCTCGCCCCGAAACGCAGACCTTCCCTTTAAAAGTGTCTCAAGTCCTCCGGCTAAAAGAGGCCACCCCTTTAAGGAGTCCAGGGTCCTCAAAACAGCAGGCCGCCGCTTTACAGGGTCGCAGTTTGTTTCCAGTACTCCACAAGCGGCCAGTTCCCCTTTAAGCTGAATTTAAAGGACTTCTAGAGTGGGGGGAAGAGGAGGTAAGACTCCTCGCTCCCTCCAGTTCTCCCAACAGCACAGTTTTCAATTTGTCAGCTTCAGTTCGGCGGCTTCCCCTTTAAGGCTGAAGTTGTAGTCTGCCGAGCCCAGTGGCCACCCCTTTAAGGAGATTTAAAGGGGCCTCCTCCAGTTCCAGCTCTTCCAGCCTCCGCCTCCGGTCGCCATGAAAGGCTCGAGGTAGGGGCGGGACCGCGACGGCCAGCCCTCCAAAGCCCCGGATGTGAGGCAACGGTGACGGGTAGAGCTTCTCTGTCTGCCGACATAAACGTCTCTTCCTCCTTTCCTCGTCTCTGTGTGACTTGCTCTGGAAAGGAATCCGAAAGACGGCCGTTTGTCAGCGGGGAAGCTCCAGCGCACCCTCTTGTCTCCTTTGGCGTCTTGGGCCTCTTCTCCGCCAGGACTTCCCTGCCCCTCCTCCCTCTTCCTCCTCAGCCTACGCCTCCTTCCTCTCTCTGCCTCCTCCCACTCTTTGCCCCTTTCCCCGCACCCCTCCACAGGTTTAGTCGTTGATTGGTGGAAAAGTTTACG